>NC_069708.1:50354916-50542713 GCF_023699985.2 Odocoileus virginianus | reverse complement strand
ATATTTTAATTGCTTTGCATTTCCATAAAAATGTCAAAATCAACTTGTCTTGTTCTATAAAAAAAAAAACTGCTAGGATTTTCATTGTGATTGTGTTGTATCACATGTAATTTCAGTAGAATTCGTACTTCAACAAAGTTGTGTCATACACTCATGAACATGGTATATATTCCACTTACTGAGGACTTTAACTTAACTAAGCAATATTTTATAATTTTTAGTGTTACTAAACATAGGGGGAAAATATTCAGTGTTTCTCTACTAAGTATGAAGTAGATACCCTTTTCATGCTGAGAGTTTTTTTAAATCATCAGTGGGTGTTTTATTTTGTCTAAAAAATTTGCTTGTCTTAATTGATATACTTGTAATTTTTCTTAAGACAGTTACTATGTTGGATTATATTGATTAATTTTTCAAATTTTGATCTAGCTTTGCATTCTTGGCATAAAACTCACTTTGTTTTGATGTCTTATACTTTTTTAAAAATAGTAACAGATTCACTCTGCTAATATTTCATTGAAAATTTTTATATCTATGTTTGTGAGGGATATTAATCTATAGTTTTCTTTTTTCTGTGTTCTCCCCATTTGGTTTAGCATTGGAATAATGTAAGACTTATAAACTGAACTGGGAAGTAATTCCTCTACTTCTATTTTATGGAATATAATGTGTAATACTGAAGTAATTTCTTCTTTAAATGCTTAGTAAAATTCACTAGAGACAACATGTGTGCCTAGAAATTTATTGCTTTTTAAATTTACTACAAATTTTATTTCTTTAATAGCTATAGGGTTAGTCAAATTATCTATTTCATTATGGGTGAGTTTGTAGTATTTTATGATGGCCTAGCAGTTGATTCTTTTGATATAAGTTGTTAATTTTTGTGTGTAGGCTTGTCTACAATATTTCATATTATTGTTTTTAATATCTGTGCATTCTTTAGTGACATTCCTTTTTTCCATTCCTGATATTGGTAATTTATGCCTTTGCTCTTTTTTTCTTCATCAGTATTGCTTGAGGTTTATCAATTTTATTGATATTCCCAAGAAGCATTTTGAATTAATTGAAATTTTCTGTTGTTTTTCTGTATTGAGTTTATTTCTTTCCTTGCTCTTGCTTTGGGTTTATTTTTCTCTTCCTTTCCTAGTTTCTTCAGGAGGAAACTTAGATTATTGATTTTTGGCTTTTTTTCTTTTTTAATGGTTGCTGTTCAGTCACCAAGTCATGTCCAACTCTTTGCTACCCCATAGACTGTAGCATGCCAGGCCTCCCTGTCCTGTATGACCATTTCATAGAAATTTTCTTCTAAAGCATTGCTTTAGAAAGTCTCACAAAATTTGATGTTGTATTCTAAGTTCAAATTCAGCAGTATATTGTTTAATTTTGAATTGATTATAGATTTTAACTTCATATTTGTTTCAGATTTCTAGTTTAATTACATCATGGTCAGAGGAGACATACTTTGTATGATTTCAGTTTCTAAATATTTGCTAAGTTTTGTTTTATAACAAAATATTGTCTATCCTGGTGAATGTTTCATATGCTGTTTAACTGACTATGTATTCTGCTGTTGATGAATGGAGTATTATATAATTGTCAGTGCAATTGTTTGTGTCATTCAGTTATATATTTTTGCCAAAATTATATCTACTAGTTCTATCACAGAGGAGTGTTGAAGTTGTATTTTGAATTGTGATAACTTCTTGGTGAAGTGACCATTTATCAATATATGATGTCTTAATTTTGTTCATTCTAAAGTCTAATTTCATATTAATATAAGCACATCTGCTTTCTTTTGAGTTTGTATGCTATATCTTTTCTCTTTAACATATCAATATCAACATATTTAAAATTATTGTGGAGAGCACTTAGTTGAATCACATCTTTTCATCTTTTCAAATAAGTTCTTCTATAATTGCTGTTTTTATATCATTTATATTTGATGTTTTGATATGTTTACATTTAAGTCTACACTGTTTCTCATTTTCAGTCTTCTTTTGAAATATTTATAGTTTTCAGTAGTCCATTTTAACTTATATATTGTTATTTTAACTATATATCTTTGTACCTAGGAATTACAAAATATATACTTAAATTTGCCCAGTCTATTTATAATCAATATTTTACCATGTCAGTTAGAATATGGAAACCTAAGAACATCTATTTCCCTTTTCCTTCTCCCTCTACCCTATAGATGTCTTTTTTCTTTTGTAACAGCATTCTTGAGATATACTTGACATATAACAGTATATAAGTTTATGGTATAACATATATTGATTAGATACACTTAACTATTGTGAAATAATTATCACTGTAGTTTTAGCCTGCACTGCCATAATCTTATGTAATTACTATTTATTTTTTTTTGTGGTGAGAACATTTAAGATCTATGTTTTTAGCAACTTCCAAGTATATAATACAGTGTTATTAAATACAAGGACTTCCCAGGTGATGCAGTAGTGAAGAATCTGCCTCTTAATGCAGGAGGTGCAAGAGATACAAGTTAAATCCCTGGGTTGGGAAGATCCTCTAGAGTAGGAAATGGCAACTCATTCCAGTATTCTTGTCTGGCAAATTCCATGGATAGAGGAACCTGACAGGCTATAGCCTATGGAATTGCAAAGAGTTAGACATGACTAAGCAACTAAGCACTTGCAGATGTACATGCACACCTTCTTAAATATCATCATGTTTAACACTAGATTCCCAAACTTATTTATCTTATAACAAAATTTGCATGCTTTGGCCAGTGTCTCCCCAATCCCCTCCTCTTAAACCCTGGTAACTCACATTCTACTCTGTTTCTCTGAGTTCAGCTTTTTTTTAGATTCTACATCAAAGTGATATCAGTATTTATCTTTCTTAGTATGACTGTGTAACTTAGAATGATACCCTGAAGCTTGATCCATTTTGTTGCAAATAGAAGGATTTTCTTCTTTCTTGGGGCTAAATAATATTGCATTATGGATATGCATATATTGCATCTTCTTGATGCATTCATTCATTTATGAACACTAAAAATATTTCTATATCTTGGCTTTTGTGACTACTGCCTCAATGACCTAGGTAGTAAAGATATATCCTTGGAGTCTAATTAAATTTCTTTTAGAATTACTGAATCATATGGCAGTTCTATTTTTAATTGTTTTAGGAACTTCTATACATTTTTCTATAAGGACTGTACCAATTTACATTCCCACCAACAGTGAACAAGGGTTCCTTTTTCTTCACATCCACACAAACACTTGTTATCTCTTTTCATTTTGATGATAGGTACTCTAACAGGTCAGATGTGAAGTGATATCTCATTGTGGTTTTGATTTGTATTTTCCTGGTCATTAGTCATGTTGAGTATCTTTTCATATACCTGTTACCATTTGTATTATATTTGGAAAGTGTTTATTTAGTATCTATGTCAATTAAAAATAGATTATTTTATTTTACTACTGAGTTACATGAATTTAAAAATATATATATTTCGTAGGGACTTCCTTGGTGGTCCAGTGGCTGGAACTCTGCAATTACAATGCAGGTGGCCTGGATTTGATCCCTGGTCAGAGAACTAGATCCCACGTGCTGCAGCTAAGATTCAGTGTAGACAAATAAATAAATATTATATATATATATATACATAGTATATGCTGAAGCTGAAACTCCAATACTTTGGCCAGCTCATGCGAAGAGTTGACTCATTGGAAAAGACCCTGATGCTGGGAGGGATTGGGGGCAGGAGGAGAAGGGGACGACAGAGGATGAGATGGCTGGATGGCATCACTGACTCTATGGACATGAGTTTGAGTAAACTCCGGGAGTTGGTGATGGACAGGGAGGCCTGGTGTGCTGCGATTCATGGGGTCGCAAAGAGTCGGACATGACTGAGCAACTGAACTGAAATGAACTGAACCCCCTTATCAGATGTATGATTTGTAATGCTTACATTTCCCCCAAATGACAGGTTGCATTTTCATTTTGTGGATTGTTCTTTTTGTTGTACAGAAGCTTTTTGATTTGATGTAGTGCCACTTTTTGATTCTTGTGTTTGTTGCCTATACTTTTGGTGTCATATCCAAATTATCATTGCCAAGACCAATGTCAAAGAGTTTTGCCCATATGTTTTCTTCTAGGAATGTTACAGTTTCAGGTGATATGTTTATGTCTTTAGTATATTCTGAGTAAATATTTGTGAATGGTATAAGATAAAGTTCCAGTATTCCCAGTACTTATTGAAGATGCAGTCCTTTCCCTACAGTGTACTCTTGAATTCATTGTCAAATATTAATTCACCATATATGGAAGTGCTGATTCCTAGACTCTTTATTCTGTTCCATTGGTCTTTGTTTATATATTTATACTAGTACCATATTATTTTGATTAATATAGCTTTGTAGTACATCTTGTTTTTTTAATTTTTATTTTATATTTGAGTGTAGTTGATTAACAATTTTGTGTTAGTTTCAGTTGTAAAGTTAAGTGATTCAATTATACCTATACATATATCCACTCTTTTTTAGATTATTTTCCCGTATAGGCCTTTACAGCATATCAAGTAGAGTTCCCTGTATTATACCACAGGTCCTTATTAATTATCTATTTTATATATAGTAATGTGTATGTATCAGTCCCAATCTCCCAATTTATTCTCCTCACCCATCCTCCCAGTAACCATAAGTTTGTTCTCTAAGTCTGTTTCTGTCTTATAGATAAGTTCATTTGCAACTTTTTTTTAAAGATTCTATATATGATCTTTGATTTTCTCTGTCTTGCCTTTTTTTACTTAGTATGATAATAGCCAATTCCATTCATGTTGCTGAAAATGGCATTATTTCATTATTTTTATTTGCTGAGTAATAGTCATACATATGTACCTTGTCTTTTTTTTTTTTTTTTTTTAGTTTTTATTAGTTGGAGGCTAATTACTTTACATCATTACAGTAGTTTTTGTTATACATTGATATGAATTAGCCATGGCTTTACATGTATTCCCCATCCCAGTCCCCCCTCCCACCTCCCTCTCCACCCGATCCCTCTGGGTCTTCCCAGTGCACCAGGCCCGAGCACTTGTCTCATGTACCCAACCTGAGCTGGTTATCCGTTTCACCCTAGATAATATACATGTTTCAATGCTGTTCTCTTGAAACATCCCACCCTCGCCTTCTCCCAGAGTCCACAAGTCTGTTCCATACATCTGAGTCTCTTTTTCTGTTTTGCATATAGGGTTATCGTTACCATCTTTCTAAAGTCCATATATATGTGTTAGTATACTGTAATGGTCTTTATCTTTCTGGCTTACTTCGCTCTGTATAATGGGCTCCAGTTTCATCCATCTCATTAGAACTGATTCAAATGAATTCTTTTTAATAGCTGAGTAGTATTCCATGGTGTATATGTACCACAGCTTCCTCATCCATTCGTCTGCTGATGGGCATCTGGGTTGCTTCCATGTCCTGGCTATTATAAACAGTGCTGCGATGAACATTGGGGTGCATGTGGCTCTTTCAGATCTGGTTTCCTTGGTGTGTATGCCCAGAAGTGGGATTGCTGGGTCATATGGCAGTTCTATTTCCAGCTTTTTAAGAAATCTCCACACTGTTTTCCATAGTGGCTGTACTAATTTGCATTCCCACCAACAGTGTAAGAGGGTTCCCTTTTCTCCACACCCTCTCCAGCATTTATTGCTTGTAGACTTTTGGATAGCAGCCATCCTGACTGGCGTATAATGGTACCTCATTGTGGTTTTGATTTGCATTTCTCTGATAATGAGTGATGTTGAGCATCTTTTCATGTGTTTGTTAGCCATCTGTATGTCTTCCTTGGAGAAATGTCTGTTGAGTTCTTTGGCCCATTTTTTGATTGGGTCATTTATTTTTCTGGAGTTGAGCTGGAGGAGTTGCTTGTATATTTTTGAGATTAATCCTTTGTCTGTTGCTTCATTTGCTATTATTTTCTCCCAATCTGAGGGCTGTCTTTTCACCTTGCTTATAGTTTCCTTTGTTGTGCAAAAGCTTTTAAGTTTCATTAGGTCCCATTTGTTTATTTTTGCTTTTATTTCTGAAATTCTGGGATGTGGGTCATAGAGGATCCTGCTGTGATTTATGTCGGAGAGTGTTTTGCCTATGTTCTCCTCTAGGAGTCTTATAGTTTCTGGTCTTACATTTAGATCTTTAATCCATTTTGAGTTTATTTTTGTGTATGGTGTTAGAAAGTGTTCTAGTTTCATTCTTTTACAGGTGGTTGACCAGTTTTCCCAGCACCACTTGTTAAAGAGGTTATCTTTTTTCCATTGTATATCCTTGCCTCCTTTGTCGAAGATAAGGTGACCATAGGTTCGTGGACTTATCTCTGGGCTTTCTATTCTGTTCCATTGATCTATATTTCTGTCTTTGTGCCAGTACCATACTGTCTTGATGACTGTGGCTTTGTAGTAGAGTCTGAAGTCAGGCAGATTGATTCCTCCAGTTCCATTCTTCTTTCTCAGGATTACTTTGGCTATTCGAGGTTTTTTGTATTTCCATACAAATTGTGAAATTATTTGTTCTAGTTCTGTGAAAAATACTGTTGGTAGTTTGATAGGGATTGCATTGAATCTATAGATTACTTTGGGTAGTATAGCCATTTTGACAATATTGATTCTTCCAATCCATGAACATGGTATATTTCTCCATCTGCTTGTGTCCTCTTTGATTTCTTTCATCAGTGTTTTATAATTTTCTATGTATAGGTCTTTTGTTTCTTTAGGTAGATATACTCCTAAGTATTTTATTCTTTTTGTTGCAATGGTGAATGGTATTGTTTCCTTAATTTCTCTTTCTGTTTTCTCATTGTTAGTGTATAGGAATGCAAGAGATTTCTGTGTGTTAATTTTATATCCTGCAACTTGACTGTATTCGTTGATTAGCTCTAGTAATTTTCTGGTAGAGTCTTTAGGGTTTTCTATGTAGAGGATCATGTCATCTGCAAACAGCGAGAGTTTCACTTCTTCTTTTCCTATCTGGATTCCTTTTACTTCTTTTTCTGCCCTGATTGCTGTGGCCAAAACTTCCAAAACTATGTTGAATAGTAGTGGTGAGAGTGGGCACCCTTGTCTTGTTCCTGATTTCAGGGGAAATGCTTTCAATTTTTCACCATTGAGGGTGATGCTTGCTGTGGGTTTGTCATATATAGCTTTTATTATGTTGAGGTATGTTCCTTCTATTCCTGTTTTCTGGAGAGTTTTAATCATAAATGGATGTTGAATTTTGTCAAAGGCTTTTTCTGCATCTATTGAGATAATCATATGGTTTTTATCTTTCAATTTGTTAATGTGGTGTATTACATTGATTGATTTGCGGATATTAAAGAATCCTTGCATTCCTGGGATAAAGCCCACTTGGTCATGATGAATGATTTTTTTAATATGTTGTTGGATTCTGTTTGCTAGAATTTTGTTAAGGATTTTTGCATCTATGTTCATCAGTGATATTGGCCTGTAGTTTTCTTTTTTTGTGGCATCTTTGTCTGGTTTTGGGATTAGGGTGATGGTGGCCTCATAGAATGAGTTTGGAAGTCTACCTTCTTCTGCAATTTTCTGGAAGAGTTTGAGTAAGATAGGTGTTAGCTCTTCTCTAAATTTTTGGTAGAATTCAGCTGTGAAGCCATCTGGTCCTGGGCTTTTGTTTGCTGGAAGATTTCTGATTACAGTTTCGATTTCCTTGCTTGTGATCATTTTGTTAAGATCTTCTATTTCTTCCTGGTTCAGTTTTGGAAAGTTATACTTCTCTAAGAACTTGTCCATTTCTTCCAAGTTGTCCATTTTATTGGCATAGAGCTGCTGGTAGTAGTCTCTTATGATCCTTTGTATTTCAGTGTTGTCTGTTGTGATCTCTCCATTTTCATTTCTAATTTTGTTAATTTGGTTCTTCTCCCTTTGTTTCTTAATGAGTCTTGCTAATGGTTTGTCAATTTTGTTAATTTTTTCAAAAAACCAGCTTTTAGCTTTGTTAATTTTTGCTATGGTCTCTTTAGTTTCTTTTGCATTTATTTCTGCCCTAATTTTTAAGATTTCTTTCCTTCTACTAACCCTGGGGTTCTTCATTTCTTCTTCCTCTAGTTGCTTTAGGTGTAGAGTTAGGTTATTTATTTGACTTTTTTCTTGTTTCTTGAGGTAGGCCTGTAATGCTATGAATCTTCCCCTTAGCACTGCTTTTACAGTGTCCCATAGGTTTTGGGTTGTTGTGTTATCATTTTCATTCATTTCTATGCATATTTTGATTTCTTTTTTGATTTCTTCTACGATTTGTTGGTTATTCAGAAGCGTGTTGTTTAGCCTCCATATGTTTGAATTTTTAATAATTTTTTTCCTGTAATTGAGATCTAATCTTACTGCACTGTGGTCAGAAAAGATGACTAGAATGATTTCAATCTTTTTGAATTTACCAAGACTAGATTTATGGCCCAGGATGTGATCTATTCTGGAGAAGGTTCCGTGTGCACTTGAGAAAAAGGTGAAGTTGATTGTTTTGGGGTGAAACGTCCTATAGATGTCAATTAGATCTAGCTGGTCCATTGTGTCCGTTAAAGTTTGTGTTTCCTTGTTCATTTTCTGTTTAGTTGATCTATCCATAGTTGTGAGTGGGGTATTAAAGTCTCCTACTATTACTGTGTTACTATTAATTTCCTCTTTCATACTCGTTAGCGTTTGCCTTACATATTGCGGTGCTCCTATGTTGGGTGCATATATATTTATAATTGTTATATCTTCTTCTTGGATTGATCCTTTGATCATTATGTAGTGTCCATCTTTGTCTCTTTTCACAGACTTGATTTGAAAGTCTATTTTATCTGATATGAGTATTGCGACTCCTGCTTTCTTTTGGTCTCCGTTTGCGTGGAATATTTTTTTCCAGCCCTTCACTTTTAGTCTGTATGTGTCCCTTGCTTTGAGGTGGGTCTCTTGTAGACAGCATATATAGGGGTCTTGCTTTTGTATCCATTCAGCCAGCCTTTGTCTTTTGGTTGGGGCATTCAACCCATTTACATTTAAGGTAATTATTGATAGGTATGGTCCCGTTGCCATTTATTTTGTTGTTTGGGGTTCACTTTTATACCACCTTTCTGCTTTTCCTGTCTAGAGAAGATCCTTTAGTATTTGTTGAAGAGCTGGTTTGGTGGTGGTGAATTCTCTCAGCTTTTGCTTGTCTGTAAAGCTTTTGAGTTCTCCTTCATATCTGAATGAAATCCTTGCTGGGTAGAGTAATCTAGGTTGTAGGTTATTCTCTTTCATTACTTTAAGTATGTCCTGCCATTCCCTTCTGGCCTGAAGGGTTTCTATTGATAGATCAGCTGTTATCCTTATGGGAATCCCTTTGTGTGTTATTTGTTGTTTCTCCCTTGCTGCTTTTAATATTTGTTCTTTGTGTTTGATCTTTGTTAATTTGATTAATATGTGTCTTGGGGTGTTTCGCCTTGGGTTTATCCTGTTTGGGACTCTCTGGGTTTCTTGAACTTGGGTGGCTATTTCCTTCCCCATTTTAGGGAAGTTTTCAGCAATTATCTCCTCGAGTATCTTCTCATGGCCTTTCTTTTTGTCTTCTTCTTCTGGGACTCCTATGATTCGAATGTTGGGGCGTTTCACATAGTCCCAGAGGTCCCTGAGGTTGTCCTCATTTTTTTTGATTCTTTTTTCTTTTTTCCTCTCTGCTTCATTTATTTCCACCATTTTATCTTCTAAGTCACTTATCCTATCTTCTGTCTCTGTTATTCTACTCATGGTTCCCTCCAGAGTGTTTTTGATCTCATTTATTTCATTATTAATTTTTAATTGATTTTTTTTTATTTCTTCTAGGTCCTTGTTAAACATTTCTTGCATCTTCTCAATCTTTGTCTCCAGGCTATTTATTTGTAACTCCATTTTGTTTTCAAGATTTTGGATCATTTTTATTATCATTATTCTAAATTCTTTTTCAGGTAGATTCCCTATTTCCTCCTCTTTTGTTTGACTTGGTGGGCTTTTTTCATGTTCCTTTAGCTGTTGGGTATTTCTCTGCCTTTTCATCATGTTTAGATTGCTGTGTCTGGAGTGGGCTTTCTGTATTCTTGTGGTTTGAGGTTCCTTTTTATTGTGGAGGTTTCACCCAGTGGGTGGGGTTGGACGATTGGTTTGTCAAGATTTCCTGGTTAGGGAAGCTTGTGTCAGCGTTCTGGTGCGTGGAATTGGATTTCCTCTCTCTGGAGTGCAATGGAGTGTCCAGTAATGAGCTTTGCGATGGGTCTCTGTGTTAGGTGTGACTTTGGAGAGCCTGTATGTTGACACTCAGGTCTATGTTCCTGTGTTGCTAAAGAATTTGCGTGGTATGTCTTGTACTGGAGCTTATTGGCTCTTGGGTGGTGGTTGGTTTTGGTGTAGGTATGGAAGCTTTTGGATGGTCTCTTATTCCTTAATGTTCCGTGTGGTCAGGAGTTTTCTGGTTTTCTCAGGATTTGGGCTCAATTCTCCTGCCTCTGGATTTCAGTTTTATTCTTCTAATAGTCTCAAGGCTTCTCCAACTATACTGTACTATTAATAAAACTTCTAGGTTAATGGTGAAAAGATTCTCCACCGTGAGAGACAACCAGAGAGGTTCACAGAGTTACATGAAGAATAGGAGAGGGAGGAAGGAGATAGAGGTGAGCAGGAGGAGAAAAAGGGGACTCAAGAGGAGAGAGACAGATCTACGCAGTTATCTGTTCCCAAAGTGTTCTCTGTGGCCCAGACACCCACAAAGATTCACAGAGTTGGATTGGGAAGAGAAGGGGAATGGAGGAAGTAGAGGTGTTCTGAGGGAGAATAACAAAGATTGAAAATCTAGTGTAGAGGTTAGACTCTTTGAAATAAAATATTTAAAAACAAAAACACAAAAAAATTTAGAACTGTATATGAAGTTCAGTTTAAAAATAGGGTTTTTCTCTCTCTCTCTCTTTTTTTTTTTTTGTGGCTATAGTGAAATGGAAATGAAAGTTAAGGAATAATAGAGGAGTATTAGAGGACTCTAAAAGGAAATAGGAGAGAAAAACAAGAAAAAAAAAAAAAAAAAAAAAAAAAAAGAAAAAAAAAAAAAAAAAAAAAAAAAAAAAAAAAAAAAAAAAAAAAAAAAAAAAAAATGGTTTTTTTTTTTTTTCCCCAAATAAAAAAATCGTAAAAATATATGAAAATGAACGTTGAGGAGTAATGGGGGAGTAATAGGGAATTATAAAAGAAAATGAAAGAGAAAAAATAAAAAATTAAAAAAAAAAAAAAGGGAAAGAAAAAAAATTTTTTTTTTTTAAATTAAAAAAAAAATGTACATATATATCTAGGAATTTCTCTGAGGTTGTTGCGGTTAGCGTAGGTTCAGTTCAATTTCAGATAGCTCCTCTTTCCAGCTTACACTTCTCGATATCTGTAGGCCCCTTCCCGTGTAGCCGGTGTTACCTTCAGGGATTTTAATCTGTTGCACCGGTCCTTTCTGAAGCGGTTCCCTTTGTTTATTTGGCTTCTGTTTGCTGTCTCTTTGGTGTCTAATTTCCGCCCTGACACAGGCGGGCGGAGGTGATCTCTTATTTAGGTTCTCTAGTTCAGTTCAGTCCTGCTACAGGGAGGGCGGGGCGCTGCAGACAGATACCGCTCTGTGTGGATAGCGCTCACCGTGTTCCGGCCACACTGGGTTTGCCCCGCTCACGGGTGTCTGTGCTTTCGCCGTCTACACTGCTCAGACTCCCGGCTGCTCTATATGGAGCGGGCCCTGCGTTGAGTGCGGTTCCAGTTTTCGGGTACTCCACAAAAGCGCAGATTCGGTTGCTCCTGCGTTTTGTGCCTTCCCCGGCCTGAGCGGTTCAGGCAGCCAGAGGCTTGGGCGCACTCTCCCGGGTGCAGTACGCCTTATCCCTCCGCGGCGAGCGGCCCAGGCAGCCAGAGGCTTGGGCGTGTTCTCCCTAGGTGCGGCGCGCCTTTTCCCTCCGCGGCGAGCGGCCCAGGCAGCCAGAGGCTTGGGCGTGTTCTCCCTAGGTGCGGCGCGCCTTTTCCCTCCGCAGCGAGTGGCCCAGGCAGCCAGAGGTTTGGGCGCCCTCTCTCCCCGGGTACGGCGCGCTTTTTCCCTCCGGGGCCACAGCACGTACCGCCAGTCGGGTCTCAGGAAGTTTTTAGCTAGAACCCGGAGGCCTGTTTGCAGTGTGGGAGGGGGTGGCTTCTCAGGGGCTGAGTTTGCCCTTTTCCCCTCCCCCCCTGCCTCCTACCTCTAGCGGGGATGGGCCGGCTCTTCTCTGGAGATTCTCAGTCCCTTTGTTTTGCGAACCGCCGGCAGTGTGTTCGGGCCGGTTAATTTTGTCCCTTGCTATCCCACAGTTTAAAAAAGCTCCCTCCGATTGCTCTCAGGGTCTTGGGGTCGGACCTCACCCTAAGCAATGCCGCCCGCTCCTCTCCGTTCCGCCCCGCTTGTTGCTGGCGGGTACGGGCGTCTGGGGTACTTTTCTGCTGGGAGTTGCTTTTAGGCACGTAATCTGTGGGCCTTGTTTAATTTTTCCTCCCAGTTACAGTGCCGAAAACTTCCCCCAGTCCCGCCAGTGAGAGGGTTTCCTGGTGCTTGGAAACTTCCTCTATTGAGACTCCCTTCCCGGGACGGGTCTCCGTCCGTAGCTCTTTCGACTCCCTTATTGTCGTTTATATTTTGTCCTACCTCCCTTCGAAGACAATGGGCTGCTTTTCTGGGCTCCTGATGTCCTCTGCTAGCGATCAGAAGTTCTTTTGTGAAATTTGCTCAGCATTCAAATGTTCTTTTGATGAATTTGTAGGAGAGAAAGTGGTCTCTCCGTCCTATTCCTCCGCCATCTTGGCTCCTCCCTGTACCTTGTCTTTTTTATCCATTCCTCTGTTGATGAACATTTAACTTGTTTCTATGTCTTGGCTATTGTAAACAGAGGTGCAGTGAACATTGGGGTGCATGTAATGTTTGAAGCCATGTTTTTCTGTGGAAACGTGAATGAGTGGGATTGCTGGATCAGATGGTAGCTCTACTTTCAGTTTCTTAAGGAAGCTCCAAACTGTTCTCCATAGTGGATATACCAATTTACATTCCCACTTATAGTGTAGGAGGGTTCCTTTTACTGAGCACCCTCTCTTTAGCATTTATTGTTTGTAGATTTTTTGATAAGGGCTATTCTGACTGGTGTGAGGTGATATCTCATTGTACTTTTGATTTGCATTTCTCTAATAATTAGAGATGGTGAGCATCTTTTCAACTGCCTCTTGAGCATCTGTATGCCATGTTTGGATAAATGTCTATTTAGGTCTTCTTCCCATTTTTTAATTGAGTTGTTTTTCTTTGTCTTGATATTGAGACACATGAGCTGTTTGTAAACTTTGGGTATAAGTACCTTGTCAGTTGTTTCACTTGAAAATATTTCATTCTGTGGGTTGTCCTTTTGTTGTTTATGGTTTCCTTGCTGTCCAAAAGCTTTTGAGTTTGACTCAGTTCAGTTCAGTCGCTCAGACGTGTCTGACTCTTTGCGACCGCATGAACTGCAGCACGCCAGTCCTCCCTGTCCATCACCAACTCCCAGAGCTTACTCAAACTCATATCCATAGAGTCGGTGATGCCATCCAGCCATCTCATCCTCTGTCGTCCCCTTCTCCTCCTGCCCCCAATCCCTCCCAGCATCAAGATCTTTTCCAATGAATCAACTCTTCGCATGAGGTAACCAAAGGTTGAGTTTGATTAGGTCTAATTTATTTTTGCTCTGATTTCCATTACTCTAGGGGGAAAATTAAAAAAGATACTGTTGCAAATTATGTGAAAGAGCGTTCCATGCTTTCTTCTAAGAGTTTTATACTTCTAGTCTAACATTTAGGTCTTTAATCCATTTTAAGGCTTTGAGATTTTAATGGATATTCTAATTTCATTTGCTTTTACATGTAGCTATTCAGTTTTTTGAGCACTATTTATTTCTTTTTAAAATTTATTTATTTTCAAGGACATAGAAGAAATAAAAAAAGAGTCAGTCAATAATGAATATGCAACAAATGAGATAAAAAACACTCTGGAGGGAACCAACAGTAGAATAATGGAGGCAGAAGATAGGATAAGTGAGGTAGAAGACAGAATGGCAGAAATAAATGAAGCAGAGAGGAATAAAGAATTAAAATAAATGAGGACAACCACAGGGACCTCTGGGACAATGTGAAATGCCCCAACATTTGAATCATAGGAGTTCCAGAAGAAGAAGGCAAAAAGAAAGGCCATGAGTAAATACTCGAGGAGATAATAGTTGAAAACTTCCCTAAAATGGGGAAGGAAATAGACATCCAAGTCCAAGAAACCCAGAGAGTCCCAAACAGGATAAACCCAATGCAAAACACCCAAAGACAAATATTAATTAAATTAACAAAGATCAAACACAAAGAACAAATATTAAAAGCAGCAAGGGAAAAACAACAAATAACACACAAGGGGATACCCATAAGGATAACAGCTGATCTTTCAATAGAAACTCTTCAGGCAGAGAGGAATGGCAGGACATACTTAAAGTGATGAAAGAGAATAACCTACAGCCCAGATTACTGTACCCAGCAAGGATCTCATTCAAATATGAAGGAGAAATCAAAAGCTTTACAGAAAAGCAAAAGTTCAGAGAATTCAGGACCACCAAACCAGCTCTTCTACAGATGCTAAAGGATCTTCTCTAGACAGGAAACACAGAAAGGGTGTATAAACTCGAATCCAAAATAACAAAGTAAATGGCAACAAGACCATACTTACCAATAATTACCTTAAATGTAAATGGGTTGAATGCCCCAACCAAAAGACAAAGGCTCGCTGAATGGATACAAAAACAAGACCCCTATATATGCTGTCTACAAGATACTCACTTCAAAACAAGGAACATATACTGACTGAAAGTGAAGGACTGGAAAAAGATATTTCAGGCAAATGGAGACCAAAAATGAGCAGGAGTCGCAATACTCACATCAGATAAGATGTGAGTAGACTTTAAAATAAAGGCTGTGAAAAGAGACAAAGAAGGACATTACATAATGATCAAAGGATCAATCCAAGAAGATATAAAAATTATAAATATAAATGCACCCAACATAGGAGCACCACAATATGTAAGGCAAAAGCTAACAAGTATGAAAGGGGAAGTTAACAATAACATAATAATAGGGGGAGACTTTAATACCTCACTCACACATGTGGATAGATCAACTAAACAGAAAATTAACAAGGAAACACAAACTTTAAATGACACAATGGACCAGTTAGAGCTAATTGATATCTATAGGACATTTCACCACAAAACAATCAATTTCATCTTTTTCTCAAGTGCACATGGAACATTCTCCAAGATAGATCACATTCTGGGTCATAAATATAGCTTTGGTAAACTCAAAAAAATTGAAATTCCAAGCATCTTTTCTGACCATAATACAGTAAGATTAGATACCAATTACAGGATAAAAAACTATTAAAAATTCCAACACATGGAGGCTAAACAACATGCTTCTGAATAACCAACAAATCATAGAAGAAATAAAAAAAGAAACCAAAATATGCATAGAAATGAATGAAAATGGAAACACAAAACCCCCAAATCCATGGGACACTATAAAAGCAGTGCTAAGGGGAAGTTTCTTAGCAATACAGGCTTACCTCAGGAAACAAGAATAAAGTCAATAAATAACCTAACTCTACACCTAAAGCAACTAGAAAAGGAAGAAATTAAGAACCACAGGGTTAGTAGAAGGAAAGAAATCTTAAAACTAGGGCAGAAATAAATGCAAAAGAAACAAAAGAGACCATAGAAGAAATCAACAAAGCTGAAAGCTGGCTCTTTGAGAAGATAAATAAATTTGAAAAACCATTAGCCAGACTCATCAAGAAACAAAGAGAGAAGAATCAAGTCAATAAAATTAGAAATGAAAGTGGAGAAATCACAACAGACAGCACAGAGATACAAAGGATCATAAGAGACTACTATCAGCAACTTTATGCCAATAAAATAGACAACTTGGAAGAAATGGACAAATTCGTAGAAAAGTACAACTTTCAAAAACCGAACCAGGAAGAAATAGAAAATCTTAACAGACCCATCACAAACACGGAAAATGAAACTGTAATCAGAAATCTTCCAGCAAACAAAGGCCCAGGACCAGATGGCTTCACAGATGAATTCTACCAAAAATTTAGAGAAGACCTAACACCTATCCTACTCAAACTCTTCCAGAAAATTGCAGAGGAAGGTGAAACTCCAAACTCATTATACAATGCCACCATCACCTTAATACCAAAACCAGAAAAATATGCCAGAAAAAAAGAAAACTACAGGCTAATATCACTGATGAACATAGATGCAAAAATCCTTAACAAAATTCTAGCAAACAGAATCCAACAGCATATTAAAAAGACCATACATCATGACCAAGTGGGCTTTATCCCAGGAATGCAAGGATTCTTTAATATCTGCAAATCAATCAATGTAATACACCACATTAACAAATTGAAAGATAAAAACCATATGATTATCTCAATAGATGCAGAAAAAGCCTTCGACAAAATTCAACATCAATTTATGATAAAAAAACTCTCCAGAAAAAAGGGGTGGAAGGAACATACCTCAACATAATAAAAGCTATATATGACAAACCCACAGCACACATTATTCTCAATGGTGAAAAATTGAAAGCACTTCCCCTAAAGTCAGGAACAAGGCAAGGGTGTCCACTCTCACCACTACTATTCAACAGAGTTTTGGAGGTTTTAGCCACAGTAATCATAGAATAAAAAGAAATAAGGGGATCCAGATTGAAAAAGAAGTAAAACTCTCACTGTTTGCAGATGACATGATCCTCTACATAGAAAACCCTAAAGACTCTACCAGAAAATTACTAGAGCTAATCAATTAATATAATAAAGTTGCAGGATATAAAATTAATACAGAGTAATCCCTTGCATTCCTCTACACTAACAATGAGAAAACAGAAAGAGAAATTAAGGAAACAATTTCATTCACCATTGCAACGAAAAGAATAAAATACTTAGGAATATATCTACCTAAAGAAACAAAAGACCTATATATAGAAAACTATAAAACACTGATGAAAGAAATCAAAGAGGACACAAACAGATGGAGAAATACACCACGTTCATGGATCAGAAGAATCAATGTAGTGAAAATGAGTATATTACCCAAAGCAATCTATAGATTCAATGCAATCCCTATCAAGCTACCAACAGTATTTTTCACAGAGTTAGAATAAATAATTTCACAATTTGTGTGGAAATACAAAAAGAAAAAAAAAAAAACCCTGAATAGCCAAAGCATTCTTGAGAAAGAAGAACGGAACAGGAGGAATCAACCTGCCTGACTTCAGGCCTTACTGCAAAGCCACAGTCATCAAGACAGTATGGTACTGGCACAAAGACGAATATAGATGAATGGAACAAAAGAGAAGGCCCAGAGGTAAATCCACACACCAATGGACACCTTATCTTTGACAAAGGATGCAAGAATATACAATGGAGAAAAGACAATCTCTTTAACAAGTGGTGCTGGGAAAACTGGTCAACCACTTGTAAAAGAATGAAACTAGAGCATTTGCTAACACCATACATGAAAATAAACTCCAAATGGATTAAAGACCTAAATTTAAGACCAGAAACTATAAAACTCCTAGAAGAAAACATAGGCAAAACACTGTGACATAAATCATAGTAATGGAATTAAAAGCAAAAATAAACAAATGGGACCTAATTAAACTTAAAAGCTTTTGCAGAACGAAGGACACTATAAGCAAAGTGAAAGGACAGCCTTCTGAATGGGAGAAAATAATAGCAAACAAAGAAACTGACAAATAATTAATCTCAAAAATATACAAGTAAGTACTGTAGCTCAATTCCAGAAAAATAAATGACCCAATCAAAAAGTGGTCAAAATATCTAAGCAGACATTTCTCCAAAGAAGACATACAGAGGGATAACAAACACATGAAAAGATGTTCAACATCACTCATTATCAGAGAAATGCAAATCAAAACCACAATGAGGTACCATCTCACGCTGGTCAGAATGGCTGCTATCCAAAAACCTACAAAAAATAAATGCTGGAAAGTGTATGGAGAAAAGGGAACCGTCTTACACTGTTGGTGGGAACGCAGGCTATTACAGCCACTATGGAGAACAGTGTGGAGATTCCTTAAAAAACTGGAAATAGAACTGTCATATGACCCAGCAATCCCACTGCTGGGCATACACACTGAGGAAACCAGAATTGAAAGAGACACATGTACCCCAATGTTCATCGCAGCACTGTTTACAATAGCCAGGACATGGAAGCAACCTAGATGTCCATTGGCAGATGAATGGATAAGAAAGCTGTGGTACATACACACAATGGAATATTACTCAGCCATTTAAAAGAATAGATTTGAATGAATTCTAATGAGGTGGATGAAACTGGAGCCTATTATACAGAGTCAAGTAGGGCAGAAAGAAAAACACCAGTACAGTATACTAACGCATATATATGGAATTTAGAAAGATGGTAATGATAACCCTATATGCGAGGCAGCAAAAGAGATACAGATGTATAGAAAAGTCCTTTGGGCTCTATGGGAGAAGATTAGAGTGGGATGATCTGAGAGAATAGCATAGAAACATGAATATTATCATATGTGAAACAGATAGCCAGTCCAGGTTCAATGCATGAGACAGGGTGCTCAGGCCTGGTGCCCTGGGATGGCCCAGAGCGATGGGATGGGAAGGGGGTGCAAGGGGGGTCCCGGATGGTGTGCACATGTAAACTCATGACTGATTCATGTCAATGTATGGCAAAACCCACTACAATATTGAAAAGTAATTAGCCTCCAATTAAAATAAGTAAATTAGAAAATATGAAGTTTATTTATTTATTTTCATCTGTGCTGGGTCTTTGTTGCTGCATGTGTGCTGGCTTTCTCTAGTTGTGATGAGTGACGGCTACTCTCTAGTTGCAGTGCTCAGGCTTATCACTGTAGTGGCTTTTCTTGTTGCAAAGGTGGGTTCTAGAGCACAAGGTCTCAGTAGTTGTGGTGCACAGGCTTAGTTGCTCTGCTGCACATGGAATCTTCTCAGATCAGGAATCGAACCTGTGTTCTCTGCAATGACAGGCGGATTCTTTATCACTGAGCCACCAGGGAAGTATGGCACTATTTATTGAACAGATTGTCTTTTCTCCATTGTATAGTCTTGCCTCCCTTGTTGAAGTTAATGGTCCATAGGCAGATGGGTTTATTTCTGGTCGTTCTAACCTGTTCTATTTATCTATATTTCTGTTTTTGCCAATATCATGCTGTTTTGATGACTGTAGCTTTGTTGTATAGTCTGGTCATGGAGCCTGATTACTCCAGCTCTGTTTTTCTTTCTCAAGATTGCTTTGACTATTTCTGGTTTGTTTGTGTTTCCATACAAATTGTAAAATTTTTTGTTCTATTTCTATGAAAAATGTCATTGGTAATTTGATAAGGATTGCATTGGACTTGTAGATTGCCTTGGGTAGCATAATCATTTTGACAGTATTTAGAAAGAACAGTATTTAGAGAGAACAAGAACATGGTTTATCTTTTCATCTGTGTCATCTTTGTAAGAAAACTTACAGTTTTCTGAATACAGGTCTTTTAGCTCATTAGATAGGTTTATTCTTATTTTATATTTTTTGTAGCAATCGTAAATGGAATTGGTTCTTTGATTTCCCTTTCTGACCTTTCATTGTCAATGTATAGAAATGGGAAAGATATTTGTGTGTGTAATTTTTATTCTGCAACTTTATGGAATTCATTCATGAGTTCTAGTAGTTTTCTGATAGTAGCTTGAGAATTTTATATATATATATATATATATATATATATATATATATATATATAAAATCATGTCATCTGCAAACAGTGACAGTTTTACCTCTTGTTTTCCTATCTGAATTCCTTTTATTTAGTTTTCTTCTCTTATTACTGTAACTAGAACTTCAAAAACTATGTTGGTGTACCTCAGTGGTCATTGCAACACTATTTAAAACAGCTACAACATGGAAGCAACCTAGATGTCCATTGGCAGATGAATGGATAAGGAAGTGTGATACATACACACAATAGAATATTACTCAGCTATAAAAGGAAACATGTTTGAGTCAGTTCTAATGAAGTGGATGAAACTGGAGCCTATTATACAGAGAGAAGTAAGTCAGAAAGAGAAATACCAATACAGTATATTAACACACACACACACATATGTATGGAATTTAGAAAGATAGTAATGATGATCCTACATGCAGGGCAGCAAAAGTGACACAGATGTAAAGAACAGATTTTTGGACTATGTGGAAGAAGGCGAGGGTAGGATGATTTGAGAGAATAGCATTGAAGCATATATATTACCATATGTAAAATAGATGACCAGTGCAAGTTCAATGTATGAAGCAGGCACACAAAGCCAGTGTTCTGGGACAACCCAGACAGATACAGTGGGGAGGGCAGTGGGAAGGGGGTTCAGGCTGGGGGGACACATGTATACCCGTGGCTGATTCATGTCAATGTATGGCAAAAACCATCACATTATTGTAGTTATCCTCCAACTAAAATAAATAAATAAATTAAAAAAAAAAAAACAATGTTGGATAGTAGTGGCATGAGTGGACATCCTTGTCTTGTTCCTGATCTAAGAGGAAATGCTTTTAGCTTTGCTCCACTGAGTATGATGTTAGCTATACATTTGTCATATAGTCTTTATTATGTTGAGATATGTTCCCTCAACTCTCACTTTCTGGAGAGTTTTTTTAGTCACAAATAGGTATTGAATTTTGTCAAAAGTTTTACTGCACCTCCTGAGATTCTCATATGGTTTTATTCTTCAATTTGTAGACATGGTGTATCACACTGATTGCTTTGCTTATATTGAATAATCCTTGCATCCCTGGGATAAGTCCCACTTGATCATGGTGTATGATCCTTTTAGTTTAATGATGGATTCAGTTTGCTAGTATTTTGTTGAGGATTTTTGCATTTATGTTCATCAGTTATAATGGCCAAAATTTTCTTTTTTGTTATGTCTGGTTTTGATGATAGTGGCTTCATAGAATGTGTGAGAGTCTTCCTTACCCTGCAGTATTTTGGAATAGTTTCTGAAGGATAGATGTTAACTCTTCTCTAAAAGTTTGATAGAATTTGCCTGTGATGCCATCTGGTCCTGGACTTCTGCTTGTTGGAAGATTTTTAATCACAGTTTCAATTTCAGTACTTATGATTGTGTTTAACTGCTAAGTTGTGTCCAACTCTTTTGTGACCCCATGGACTGTAGCTCCCCAGGCTCTTCTGTCCATGGGATTCTCCAGGCAAGAATACTGGAGTGGGTTGCCATTTCTTTCTCCAACTTGTGATTAGTCTGTTCATATTTTCTATTTCTTCCTGATTTACTCTTAGGAGAGCCTATCTTCCTAAGAATTTACCCATTTCTTCTAAGTTGTCCATTTTCTTTTTTTGCCACATAATTGTTTTGGCAAACTAATATAGTGGTGTTTCCTGACCCTTTGGATTTTTGTGGTGTCTATTGTAAGTTCTCCCTTTTCATTCCTAATTTTATTGATTTGAGCCTTCTTTTTTCTTGATGAGTTTGGCTAAAGGTTTATCAATATTATTTATCTTTTCAAAGAACCAGCTTTTAATTTCATTAACATTTTCTATTGCTTTCTTTGTCTCTTTTTCATTTATTTCTGCTCCGATCTTTATGATTTCTTTCTTCCTTTTGATTGCTTTGGGTTTTATTTGTTTTTATTTCCGTAGCTTTTCTAGATTTTATTTTCTTGAGCTCCAAAATCACTACAGATGGTGATTGCAGCCATGAAATTAAAAATACTTTCTTCTTGGAAGAAAAGCTATGACAAACCTAGACATCATATTAAAAAGCAGAGACATCACTTTGCTGACAAAGGTCAGTATAGACAAAGCCAGTATTTATGTACAGATGCGAGAGATGTATCATAAAGAAGACTGCGCACCAAAAAATTGATCCTTTCAAATTTTGATTGGATTTCGGTGCTGGAGAAGATTCTTGAGAGTCCCTTGACAGCACGGAGATCAAACTAGTCAATTCTAAAGAAAATCAACCCTGAATATTCATTGGAAGGACTGACGCTGAAGCTGAAGCTCCAATACTTTGGCCACCTCATATGAAGAGCCAGCCCACTGGAAAAGACCCTCATGCTGGGAAAGATTGAATGTGGGAGGAGAATGGGGTTGACAGAAGCTGAGATGTTTGGATGACATCACTGACTCAATGGACATGGATTTGAGCAAACTCATGTGAATTTTATACTGCCCAGTGCTGGGCTATGGTCTACTCCTTTAAATAGTCTCGGAATTATTTCCTACATACAATTATGTCACATGAAATCAGATCATTTAGTCTTGATTTTCAGCTTTGCTAGTGTGGGTATAGAACTAGTTTAGCTACAATACTAACACAGTTCCCTTCTGAGGACTTTATTCTATGATCCATACATCACAAAGTCTTCCTATTCTTGCTGGTGGTAATATAAAGTATTGCCAGCCCTATGTGGACTCCAGTAATTTTTCGGTTATTGATTTCTAATGATTTTTGTAGTGAAATTAGAAGTAAGTTCTTACATTCATAGTCGAATGTTATGTGTCAAGCACTGACCTAAGCATTTTTTCATTCTTTAATAGCCTTTTACACATGTTTATTATTATTAGTGTTTCACAATATGTTTTTAGAACTAATTGCCGTACTAATAAGAAAATGAGTGATGCTGGATTCTTAACTCTTATATTCATCTTCCTCCCTAAAGTGTTTCTTGAATAGGATGAGGATTTGGGATAATACAGTCATATGAGACTTTTCTTTTCAATGAAGACACTGAATTATTGAATAGCTATCTAAATAAAGTGGATTTTGTTTGTATGTATCATTAAAAAGTACATGGGCTCATCAAGATTTTTTTTTTTTCTAAATGACTTGACTGATTTTACCATACAAAGGCTATTAGCTTCTTTCATCTCATGAAATTCTTTAGGTTTCAGGAAATAGTTGTGTAGTCTTCTGTATTTTAAGAAAGGTCACTTTGAGATTTTCTTTTTGGCTTTTTCTGGCTGTGTTATCTGTCATATCACATTAGACTTTTTCAAGGATCATGCCGTGCATGACACTGTGAAGAGACTCAGACTATCATGAAAATAAAGCCCCTGCATGTGAAAATGGAAAAGAAGGATGCACTTTGTTGAAAAATAGGTCAAAGAAGTAAAAACTGTTATTGGAAAATAAATCTTGAATCTGAGAAGCTGAGGCCAAGGAGTTTTCAGTAGAGGCTTGTCTTGAGAGTCCAAAGGGGAGATAGTTTCTATTAAAATGGTACATTTGGGTTTATCTTGCCCTAACCCTTTGGCTAAGGTATGGAAAGTGCAAGTTCTTCATTTAAATGGAGCTTACCCTTATGAGCTTAGAGTTCCTTGCACCTGAAGCCAAAGACTCCCAGTTAACTAGACTACATGGCCGCGCACAGGGGCCAACTTCAAGTGCTTTGGGGAAAGTAGAAGCAGTACAGAATGAAAATGTTTGAAGTCTTGAAGAAAACTTTGTGGAAAGTTCCAAAATATATTAATATTATTATTAATAATAATATTAAAACATATTTTGGAATTTAACCTGGTATGCCATTGATTCTATTCTCCTTATTTCATCTCCTCTAAATGAAGTGCCTTTTGTCAATACATGTACTTCTCCTTTCTCCTTTACCTCCAAGATTAATGATGTACATTTGAGTTTCCTAGATTTCCTTTTCTCTAGCTCTCTTCTTGATTTTTTAGAGTTCACTTTTGTTTTTTCTTCCTCATGAAGCTTCTTCCATACACTTAAAAAATCCCTCTCTTTTCCATATCAAGAAAGTGCTTTTCTGTACTCATCTTATTTGATAGTCTGCTGCCCCAATCATCAGCTGTTGCTCCCCATGGTTCTCTGAGTTCATGCTCTCAAGGGAGAAACTGTCCATCAGTGTCTTTTTTCAGCTGCTCCATTAGAATGCTTAAGGTTATTTCCCCCTTAGTTTTGACTTTGTTCTGAGACTTTTAAAGTGATCACTTTTACCTTCATCAATCTCTCTCTCTCTCCACTGACTTGACCTATAAAAAGCTCAGTTCGATAAGCCCTTTAAAATTACAATAATAAAAATCCTGGCCTGAGTCCCTAATTTATTTTTATCATTATTACTAGCAACAATTCTGTTTCTTCCTTTTTTTATTATCAGAGTTTTCAAAAGTAACTTACTCCTGTTACTGGGATTTTCTTTATCTGCAGTCTGTCTTCTGTTCCCACCATTCTAAAAATCTATTCTAGTCTAACCTCCTAGTGACTTTGAAATCATCAAATATAGTGGCTCTTCCTAGTCTTTCTCCTCTTCTTCACTCTTTCTACAGCTTTGTCATGGTTAAGTCAACCTTCATTGGTGAGTTATTTCAAAAGTTATGAAATAAAAAGTAAAAGTTTCCAAACTCTGTTCTGGATTTCTCATTTCTACTCCCAGGAAGTAATGACTGCAATAGTTTATTGTATTGTCGACTAAAATAAGATGTACAACTTGAAAGTTGTGAGTTAAGTTTTACTTGGTGCAAAATGAGGACTGCAGCCTGGGAGGCAATATATAAGGTTTTGGTGAAGGGAGAGTTCAATACCATGAAGCACTCAATTTACAAAATGTTTTTTTATTAGTCATGAAGGTCTGATGTCACCATGAAGAGATTTAGTACTTCTCTAGATATGAGGAGATGCAAGGATTGAGGTCATAAACTATGTTCCTAAAAACAACCAACTATCTAAAGACCTGTCCCACCAGATTCCCTGGAGCACGGAGTGCCTCATCTATCCTGAACTCCCTCAGGGATTGTTGAAAGTCAACAGCTATAGCAGCATAGGGTTCAATCTCCGTGGAGGCAGATGGCAAATGCCTTTGTTGTTCGGTCATTGGCAGTGCTCTTGGTAAGTGCCAATTTGTAGTTAACAGTATATACTTCCAAAATTTTACTGTGCATAATCAAACACATGCTAATACAAGCAGGGTCATATTATGTATAACCTGTTGTGACTACTTTCTACACTTAAAAATAAGTCTTGTACTACAATATTGTAATTAGCCTCCAACTAATAAAAATAAATGAAAAATAAATAAATAAACAATCTGTAAAAAAAAAAGTCTTGTGGACCTTTCTATATTGGCATATACACATTTACCTCATTTAAAGAATGGGTGAGCATTCTTCTCTTGTAAGAATGAATTATAGCTTATTTAATTGGTTTCCCGTTGATAGACATTTTGGTTGCATCCAAATAATTGCTATCACAGTGTTGCAGTGAACATACTTATGGAAGCAAATGTATTTGCATTTCGATTTCTTAAGTAATAGTTCTGCTATGAACATTTGGATGCATGTATGTTTTTGAATTATTTTGTTTTATGACCATAATATCCAAGACATCTACATATTAAATGCAATCCCTATTAAAACACCAATGACATTTTCCAAAGAGCAAAAACAAGTAATTTAAAAATTTGTACAGAAATAAAAATACTCTGAATAGCCAAGACAATTTTGAGAAAGAACAGAGCCAGAGGGATCATGGTCCCTGATTTTAGGCTACATTATAATACTACAGTAATCAAAACAGTATGGTCCTGGCACAAAAACAGATATATAGATCAATGGAAGAGAATAGAGAGCCCAGAAATAAACCCATGTGCTTATGGTCAATTAATCTAAGAAAAAGAAGAAAAGACTACACAATATAGAAAAGACAGTCTTTTCAATAAATGGTGCTGGGAAAACTGAACATCTACATGTAAAAGAATGAGATTAGAACATTCTCTAACACTACTGTATATAAACACAAAATAGATTAAAGACCTAAATGTAAGACTGGAAATAATGTAACTCCTAAAGGAAAACAGAGCACTCTGACATAAATCATAGCAATATTTTTTGAATCTATCTCTAAAATAAAGGAGATAAAAGCAAATTTAAACAAATGGATCCTAATTAAACTTAAAACCTTTTGCACAACAAAGGAAACCATTAACAAAACAAAAAGACAGTCTGCTGAATGGGAAGACATAATTGCAAATGATATGACTGATAAGGGGTTAATAACCAAAATATATAAAGAGTTCATAGAACTCAATATCAAAAACAAACAACCTATTTAAAAATAGGCAGAACTGAATAGACATTTTTTCCAAAAGCAAACTCATATGACTGATAGGCACATGAAAAGATGCTCAATATCACTGCTTATTAGAGAAATGCAAATCAAAACCACAATGAGATATTACTTCTCACCTGTTAGAATAGATATCATTAAAAATAATACAAATAACAACTGTTGCTGAGGATATGAGGTAAAGGGACTGCTCGTACACTGTTGGTGGGACTGTAAATTGGTGCAACCACTGTGGAAAATAGTATGAAAGTTTATCAGAAAAACTAATAAATAAAAATATCACATGTCCTAACATTTTCACTCCTGGTTTTACATATAGAGAACAGAAGAACTAAGACCACTAATATGTTGTCATTTTTTCATTGATATGTTTGTCTGCTTTTACTTTAGACTCACATTATTCAAATTATAGCTTTGGACTATGTTTAAATATACAATAGAGAGACTCTTCACTACTCTAATTCTTTAGAAAGTTAGATATTTTTATATAAAGGGTCCAAATATATTTTTGGCTATTTGAAGACAAAGAGTAGGTTTAATTCACCAATTTATTACCACCATTACTATTTTGCCTAGTTCAATGCCTTACAATAATTAATTTTGATTCGGTTCCTAGACTGAGTTTTATGGTTGCCAAGTTTCTGTTTTTATTCTGCCTCATATGTAAGAGTGTTTATTGGACACCACTTATTTTTAAATCTGAATGCTTTTTGGACTCTAGGAGCTCTGGTTTTCTGGACTGCCTTTTACTTCTAATGTTAAGTCACACATTTAACAAGTGTTAATTCTGTGCAGACTCTCCTAGGGAAAAGCAGACCAAATCCTGGCAAAATAGAACCCAATATGTGCCAACTGAGACTTTTTATTTCTTCTTTCTTTCCTCTTCCTCATAAATATCTGTTAGCTTTACCTCAAGCTATTTGATCCCTTCTTAAATGCTAACTTCCCTTCTCTCTCTAGTCTTAGATGCAGTAAAATACAGACACTCCTTTATCTACTTAAAACTAGACTTATTCATTCATTTCACTTTAATCCAACTACTAAAAGCCTGGGAGAAATATCAAGATTGCCAGGAGAAATATCAATAACCTCAGATATGCAGGTGACACCACCCTTATGGCAGAAAGTGAAGAACTAAAGAGCCTCTTGAAGAAAGTGAAAGAGGAGAGTGAAAAAGTTGGCTTAAAACTCAACATTCAAAAAACTAAGATCACAGCATCTGGTCCAATAACTTCATGGCAAATAGATGGGGAAACAATGGAAACAGTGAGAGACTTTATCTTTTGGGGCTCCAAAATCACTGCAAATGGTGACTGCAGTTTTAAAATTAAAAGATACTTGCTCCTTGGAAGAAAAGTTATCACCAACCTAGATACCATATTAAGAAGCAGAGACATTACTTTGCTGAAAAAGGCCCATCTAGTCAAAGCTATGTTTTTTTTTTTTTTCAGTAGACTTGTATGGATGTGAGAATTGGACTATAAAGAAAGTTGAGCACCAACGAATTGATGCTTTTGAAACGTGGTGCTGGAGAAGATTCTTGAGAGTCCTTGGAACTGCAAGGAGACCAAACCAATCAATCCTAAAGGAAATGTCCTGAATATTCATTGAAAGGATTGATGCTGAAGTTGAAGCTCCAGTACTTTGGCCACCTGATGTGAAAAACTGACTCACTGGAAAAGACCCTGATGCTGGGAAAGATTGAAGGCAGGAGGAGAAGGGATGACAGAGAATGAGTTGGTTGGATGGCATCACTGACTCGATGGACATGAGTTTGAGAAAGCTCTGGGAGTTGGTGATGGACAGGGAAGCCTGGTGTGTTGCAGTTCATGGGGTTGCAAAGATTTGGACACGACTATGTGCGCCGGTTGCAACAGACCACGCATAAGTGGGCTGGCTGCAATGGACCTCGCAGAAGTGTGGTCGTGAGGAGCTACCCCTTCGCCCAAAGTCAGGGGTGGCAGCCAAGAGGAACTACCCCACGTCCGAGGTCAGGGGCGGATGCCAAGAGGAGCTGGCCCACGCCCGAGGTCAGGGGTGGAGGCAGAGAGAAGCAATCTCATGTCCAAGGAGCAGCGGCTACCCGGGCGCAGGAGGATCTAGAGGAGCTACTCCACGTTCAAGGTCAGTAGGGGCGGCCATGAGGAGTTACCCCTCATACAAGGTAAGGAGCAGCAGCTGCCCTTTGCTGGAGCAGCTGTAAAGAGATACCCCACGTCCAAGGTAAAAGAAACCCAAGTAAGATGGTAGGTGTTGCGAGAGGGCATTAAAGGGCAGACACTGAAATCATAATCACAGAAAACTAGCCAATCTGATCACATGTACCACAACCTTGTATAACTCAATGAAACTAAGCCATGACGTGTGGGGCCACCCAAGATGGACGGGTCATGGTGGAGAGGTCTGACAGAATGAGGTCCACTGGAGAAGGGAATGGCAAACCACTTCAGTATTCTTGCCTTGAGAACCCCATGAACAGTATGAAAAGGCAAAATGATAGGATACGGAAAGAGGAACTCCCCAGGTCATTAGGTACCCAAATATGCTACTGAAGATCAGTGGAGAAATAGCTCCAGAAAGAATGAAGGGATGGAGTCAAAGCAAAAAAATACTCAGTTGTGGATGGGACTGGTTATAGAAGCAAGGTCCTATGCTGTAAAGAGCAATATTGCATAGGAACCTGGAATGTTAGGTCCCTGAATCAAGGCAAATTGGAAGTGATCAAACAGGAGATGGGAAGAGTGAACGTTGACACTCTAGGAATCAGCGAACTGAAATGGAGAGGAATGGGTGAATTTAACTTAGATGACCATTATATATACTACTGTGGGCAGGAATCCCTTAGAAGAAATGGAGTAGCCATCATGGTCAACAAAGAGTCCAAAATGCTGTACTCGGATGCAATCTCAAAAATGACAGAATGATCTCTGTTCATTTCCAAGGCAAATCATTCAATATCACGGTAATTCAAGTCTATGCTCCAACTAGTAATGCTAAAGAAGCTGAAGTTGAATGGTTCTATGGAGACCTACAAGACCTTTTAGAACTAACACCCAATAAAGATGTCCTTTTCATTATAGGGAACTGGAATGCAAAAGTAGGAAGTCAAGAAAAACCTGGAGTAACAGGCAAATTTGGCCTTGGAGTATGGAATGAAAAAAGGCTAATAGAGCTTTGCCAAGAGAATGCACTGGTCATAGCAAGCACCCTATTCCAAAAACACAAGAGAAGACTCTACAAATGGACATCACCAGATCGTCACCACCGAAATCAGATTGATTATATTCTTGGCAGCCAAAGAAGGAGAAGCTCTATACAGTCAGCAAAAGCAAGACTGGGAGCTGACTGTGGCTCAGATCATGAACTCCTTACTGCCAAATTCACACTTAAATTGAATAAAGTAGGGAAAACCACTAGGCCATTCAGGTATGACCTAAATCTAATCCCTTATGACTACACAGTGGAAGTGAGAAATAGATTTAAGAGACTAGATCTGATAGACAGAGTGCCTGATGAACTACGAACAGACGTTCATAACATTGTACAGGAGACAGGGATCAAGACCATCCCCATGGAAAAGAAATGAAAAAAGGCAAAATGGTTGTCTGAGGAGGCCTTACAAATAGCTGTGAAAAGAAGAGAAGTGAAAAGCAAAGGAGAAATGGAAAGATATACCCAGCTGAATGCAGAGTTCCAAAGAACAGCAAGGAGAGATAAGAAAGCCTTCCTCAGTGATCAATGCAAAGAAATAGAGGAAAACAAGAGAATGGGAAAAAATAGAGATATCTTCAAGAAAATTAGAGATACCAAAGGAACATTCCATGCAAATATGTGTTTGATAAAGGACCGAAATGGTACGGACCTAACAGAAGCAGAAGATATTAAGAAGAGGTGGCAAGAATACACAGAAGAACTATACAAAAAAAGATCTTCACGACCCAGATAACCACAATGGTGTGATCACTCACCTAGAGCCAGACATCCTGGAATGTGAAGTCAAGTGGGCCTTATGAAGCATCACTATGAACAAAGCTAGTGGAAGTGATGTTACTTCAGTTGAGCTATTTCAAATCTTGAAAGAAGATGCTGTGAAGGTGCTGCACTCAATATGCCAGCAAATTTGGAAAACTCAGCAGTGGCCACAGGACTTGAAAAGGTCAGTTTTCAATCCAATCCCAAAGAAAGGTAATGTCAAAGAATGCTCAAACTACCACACAATTGCAGTCATCTCACATGCTAGTAAAGTAATGCTCAAAATTCTCCAAGCCAGGCTTCAGCAATACATGAACTGTGAACTTCCAGATGTTCAAGCTGGTTTTAGAAAAGGCAGAGGAACCAGAGATCAAATTGCCAACATCAACTGGAACATAAAAAAGCAAGAGAGTTCCAGAAAAAGCATCTATTTCTGCTTTATTGACTATGCCAAAGCCTTTGACTCTATGGATCACAATAAACTGTGGAAAATTCTGAAAGAGATGGGAATACCAGACCACCTGACCTGCCTCTTGAGAAACCTGCATGCAGGTCAGGAAACAGCAGTTAGAACTGGACTTGGGACAACAGACTGGTTCCAAATAGGAGAAAGAGTACGTCAAGACTGTATATTGTCAAACTGCTTGTTTAACTTATATGCAGAGTATATCATGAGAAACGCTGGGCTAGAATAAGCACAAGCTGGAATTAAGATTGCTGGGAGAAATATCAATAACCTCAGATATGCAGATGACACCACCCTTATGGTAGAAAGTGAAGAGGAAATAAAAAGCCTCTTGATGAGAATGAAAGAGGAGAGTGAAAAAGTTGGCTTAAAGCTCAACATTAAGAAAACTAAGATCATGGCATCTGGTCCCATCACTTCATGGGAAAAAGATGGGGAAACAGTGGAAACAGTGTCAGACTTTATTTTTTGGGCTCCAAAATCACTGCAGATGGGGTTTGCAGCCATGAAATTAAAAGATGCTTACTCCTTGGAAGGAAAGTTATGACCAACCTAGATAGCATATTGAAAAGCAGAGACATTACTTTGCCAACAAAGGTCCGTCTAGTCAAGGCTATGGTTTTTTCCAGTGGTCATGTATGGATGTGAGATTTGGACTGTGAAGAAAGCTGAGCACTGAAAAATCATGCTTTTGAACTGTGGTGTTGGAGAAGACTCTTAAGCGTCCCTTGGACTGCAAGGAGATCCAACCAGTCCATCCTAAAGGAGTTCAGTCCTGGGTGTTCATTGAAAGGACTGATGCTGAAGCTGAAACTCCAGTCCTTTGGCCACATCATGCGAAGAGTTGTCTCATTGGAAAAGACCCTGATGCTGGGAGGGATTGGGGGCAGGAGGACAAGGGGATGACAGAGGATGGGATAGCTGGATGGCATCACTGACTCGATGGACACGATTCTGTGTAAACTCTGGGAGTTGGTGATGGACAAGGAGGCCTGGCGTGCTGCGATTCATGGGGTCACAAAGAGTTGGACAGGAATGAGCGACTGAACTGAACTGAACTGAGTGACTTAACTGAACTTAACTGAACTGAAATCCTGAGCTATTATTTAGCTGTCCCCGACCATGAGCCCCAAAGCCATTATTTTCAGCCTTCTTGTAATGCATAACACTTTTTATACAGCATATAAACTGTGGTAGTTCAGAACACAACTCTCCTCTACATAGTTCATTGAGTTTCTTTCTTGAAGTATTCCAAGGCTTTGCAGTTTTAGGTCCTTTTAACATCTGCTTATGAATGTTAGGTCCTAGAGAAGGAAATGGCAGCTCACTCCAGTACTATTGCCTGGAAAATCCCATGGACGGAGGAGCATGGTAGGCTACAGTTCATGAGGTCGCAAAGAGTCGGACACGACTGAACGACCCCACCACCATGAATGTTAGGAGGTTTCTCAGGTGGCGCTGGTAATAAAGAACCCACTTGCCAGTGCAGGAGACCTGAGAGACATGAGTTCAATCACTGGATTTGGAAGATCCCCTGGAGAATGCTATGACAACCCACTCATGTATTCTTGCCTGGAGAATACCATGGACAGAGGAGCCTGGCAGGCCATGGTCTATAGGGTCGCAAAGAGTTGGACACAACTGAAGTGATTTAGCACATGCGCATGCATGTATGAAAGTTAGATAAAAGCTAATTTACTAATAAGGCTCACTTATTAAAATATGTCTAGGTGATTCTTTGGCCTGTCTCTGTGTATCTGGGAAGTCTGTGCTATGTTCATGTGCTATAGTATGTGCTAGTAGAGAAAGATGCCTCCTTCTTCCACTTGTCATAACAGAGCTACTCAAATTACTGTTTCAGGTACTCCCAATTCATGTATCTTTGACACTACTACAGAGACAGTCATCTTCTTCCTGTATAGAGGAAGAATATGCAGAATGTTGGCTGATCTTTATATTTCTAGGGTTCATGTAACTCAATGTTTTGATGTTAGAGAGTTACGTTGATAAACTCTAACATCTACCTTGAAGTTAGAATCACCTTGAAAAATTAGAAGAAAAAGTATCTTACTAGGGAAAAAAGTGATAAAAGGACGAACTATCATGGAAATATGAAAACTCAACTTCATAAATGCAGAGTTGAAAAAGAGTGGTTAATCCCAAGCATCACAGATAAAAGATGTGAGTTATAGTTGATCTTGTGCTAAATATGAAAAAGCAATATAGTACTGTGGTGAAAAAAATAATGTTGTGTATAAAACTTATTATTACTTATAGTTATTAATTGGAGAAGGCAAAGGCAACCCACTCCAGTACTCTTGCCTGGAAAATCCCATGGCCGGAGGAGCCTGGTAGGCTGCAGTCCATGGGCTCGTGAAGAGTCAGACAGGACTGAGTGACTTCACTTTCAATTTTCACTTTCATGCATTGGAGAAGGAAATGGCAACCCACTCCAGTGGGTTTTTTGTTGTTGTTGTTGTTGTTTTTCATTTATTTTTATTAGTTTGAGGCTACTTACTTTACAATATTGCAGTGGTTTTTGCCATACATCGACATGAATCAGCCATGGATTTACATGTATTCCCCATCTCGATCCCCCCTCCCGCCTCCCTCTCCATCCCACCCCTCTGGGTCTTCCCAGTGCACCAGCCCTGAGCACTAGTCTCATGCATCCAACCTGGGCTGGTGATCTGTTTCACCCTTGATAGTATACTTGTTTCAATGCTGTTCTCTCTGAATATCCCACCTTCGCCTTCTCCCACAGAGTCTAAAAGTCTGTTCTGTACATCTGTGTCTCTTTTTCTGTTTTGTATATAGGGTTATCATTGCCATCTTTTTAAATTCCATATATATGCGTTAGTAAATTGTATTGGTCTTTATCTTTCTGGCTTACTTCACTCTATATAATGGGCTCCAGTTTCATCCATCTCATTAGAACTGATTCAAATGAATTCTTTTTAATGGCTGAGTAATATTCCATGGTGTATAAGTACCATAGCTTCCTTATCCATTCACCTGCTGATGGGCATCTAGGTTGCTACCATGTCCTGGCTATTATAAACAGTGCTGCGATGAACATTGGGGTACATGTGTCTCTTTCAGATCTGGTTTCCTCAGTGTGTATGCCCAGGAGTGGGATTGCTGGGTCTTATGGCAGTTCCATTTCCAATTTTTTAAGGAATCTCCACATTGTTCTCCATAGTGGCTTTATTAGTTTGCATTCCCACCAGCAGTGTAAGAGGGTTCCCTTTTCTCCACACCCTCTCCAGCATTTATTGCTTGTAGACTTTTGGATAGCAGCCATTCTGACTGGCATGTAATGGTACCTCATTGAGGTTTTGATTTGCATTTCTCTGATAATGAGTGATGTTGAGCATTTTTTCATGTGTTTGTTAGCCATCTGTATGCCTTCTTTGGAGAAATGTCTGTTTAAATCTTTGGCCCATTTTTTGATTGGGTCATTTATTTTTCTGGAATTGAGCTGCAGTAGTTGCTTGTATATTTTTGAGATTAATCCTTTGTCTGTTTCTTCATTTGCTATTCTTTTCTCCCATTCTGAAGGCTGTCTTTTCACCTTGCTTATAATTTCCTTCATTCTGAAAAAGCTTTTAAGTTTAATTAGGTCTGATTTGTTTATTTTTGCTATTATTTCCAGTATACTGGGCGGTGGGTCATAGAGGATCCTGCTGTGACTTATATCAGAGAGTGTTTTGCCTATGTTATCCTCTAGGAGTTTTATATTTTCTGGTCTTATATTTAGATCTTTAATCCATTTTGAGTTTATTTTTGTGTATGGTGTTAGAAAGTGTTCTAGTTTCTTTTACAAGGGGTTGACCAGTTTTCCCAGCACTGCTTGTTAAAGAGGTTGTCTTTTTTCCATTGTATATTCTTGCCTCCTTTGTCGAAGATAAGGTGTCCATAGGTACGTGGATTTATCTCTGCACTTTCTATTTTGTTCCCTTGATGTATATTTCTATCTTTGTGCCAGTACCATACTGTCTTGATGACTGTGTCTTAGTGGTAAAGCCTGAAGTCAGGCAGGTTGATTCCTCCAGTTCGATTCTTCTTTCTCAAGATTGCTTTGGCTATTCGAGGTTTTTTGTATTTCCATGCAAATTGTGAAATTATTTGTTCTAGTTCTGTGAAGAATACCATTGGTAGCTTGATAGGGATTGCATTGAATCTATAGATTGCTTTGGATAGCATACACATTTTCACAATATTTATTCTTCCAATCCATGAACACGGTGTATTTCTCCATCTATTTGTGTCCTCTTTGATTTCTTTCATCAGTGTTTTATGGTTTTCTATGTATAGGTCTTTTGTTTCTTTAGGTAGAGACACTCCTAAGTATTTTATTCTTTTTTTTGCAATAGTGAATGGTATTGTTTCCTTAATTTCTCTTTCTGTTTTCTCTTTGTTAGTGTATAGGAATGCAAGGGATTTCTGTGTGTTAATTTTATATCCTGAGTCTTTAGGGTTTTCTATGTAGAAGATAATGTCATCTGCAAAGAGTGAGAGTTTCACTTCTTCTTTTCCTATCTGGATTCCTTTTATTTCTTTATTTTCTTTTTCGGCTCTGATTGCTGTGACCAAAACTTCCAAAACTATGTTGAATATTAGTTGTGAGAGTGGGCACTCTTGTCTTGTTCCTGACTTTAGGGGAAATGCTTTCAATTTTTCACCATTGAGTATAATGTTTGCTGTGGGTTTGTCATAAGTAGCTTTTATTATGTTGAGGTATGTTCCTTCTATTCCTGCTTTCTGGAGAGTTTTTATCATAAATGAATGTTGAATTTTGTCAAAGCCTTTTCCTGCATTTATTGGGATAATCATACGTTTTTTACCTTTCAATTTGTTAATGCGGCTTATTACATTGATTGATTTGTGGATATTAAAGAATCCTTGCATTCCTGGAATAAAGCCCACTTGGTCATGATGTATAATCTTTTTAATATGTTGTTGGATTCTGTTTGCTAGAATTTTCTTAAGGATTTTTACATCTATGCTCATCAGTGATATTGGCCTGTCATTTTCTTTTTTTGTGGCATCTTTGTCTGGTGTTGGAATTAGGGTGATGGTGGCCTCATAGAATGAGTTTGGAAGTTTCCCTTCTTCTGCAATTTTCTGGAAGAGTTTGAGTAAGATAGGTGTTAGCTCTTCTCTAAAGTTTTGGTAGAATTCAGCTGTGAAGCCATCTGGTCCTGAGTTTTTGTTTGCTGGAAGATTTCTGATTACAGTTTCGATTTCCATGCTTGTGATGGGTCTGTTAAGATTTTCTATTTCTTCCTGGGTCAGTTTTGGAAAGTTATACTTTTCTTGGAATTTGTCCATTTCTTCCAACTTGTCCATTTTATTGGCATAGAGCTGCTGGTAGTAGTCTCTTATGATCCTTTGTATTTCAGTGTTGTCTGTTGTGATCTCTCCATTTTCATTTCTAATTTTGGTGATTTGTTTCTCCTTTTGTTTCTTAATGAGTCTTGCTAACGGTTTGTCAATTTTGTTTATCTTTTCAAAAAACAAGTTTTTAGCTTTGTTGATTTTTGCTATGGTCTCTTTTGTTTCTCTTGCATTTATTTCTGCCCTAATTGTTAAATTCCTTTCCTTCTACTCACCCTGGGGTTCTTCATTTCTTCCTTCGCTATTTGCTTTAGGTGTAAAGCTAGGGTATTTATTTGACTTTTTTCTTGTTTCTTGAGATAAGCCTGTAATGCTATGAACCTTCCCCTTAGCACTGCTTTTACAGTGTCCCATAGGTTTTGGGTTGTTGTGCTTTCATTTTCACTCGTTTCTATGCATATTTTGATTTCTTTTTTTATTTCTTCTATGATTTGTTGGTTATTCCAGAAGCATGTTATTTAGCCTCCATTTGTTTGAATTATTTTTTAAGTGACATAATTATGTTTATTTACAAAAGTAGATAGTTCACCAGAGAAGGCAATGGCACCCCACTCCAGTGTTCTTTTTTTTTTTTTCATTTATTTTTATTAGTTGGAGGCTAATTACTTTACAATACTGTAGTGGGTTTTGTCATACATTGACATGAATCAGCCATGGATTTACATGTATTCCCCATTCCGATCCCCCCTCCAACCTCCCTCTCTACCCAATACCTCTGAGTGTTCCCAGTGCACCAGGCCCAAGCACTTGTCTCATGCATCCAACCTAGGCTGGTGATCTGTTTCACTATAAATAATATACCAGAAAGATAAAGAACATTATAGCATACTAACACATATATATGGAATTTAGAAAGATGGTAATGATAACCCTATATGAAAAACAGAAAAAGAGACACAGATGTACAGAACAGACTTTTGGACTCTGTGGGAGAAGGTGAGGGTGGGATGTTTCAAGAGAACAGCATCAAAACATGTATATTGTTTGAATTTTTAATAGTTTTTTTCCTGTTATTGAGATCTAGTCTTACTACATTGTGGTCAGAAAAGATGACTGCAATGATTTCAATTTTTTTGAATTTACCAAGGCTAGATTTATGGCCAAAGATGTGATCTATTCTGGAGAAGGTTACGTGTGCACTTGAGAAAAAGGTGAAAGTCATTGTTTTGGGGTGAAATTTCCTATAGATATCAATTAGGCCTAACTGGTCCATTGTGTCATTTAAAGTTTGTGTTTCCTTGCTAATTTTCTATTTAGTTGATCTATATATAGGTGTGAGTGGGGTATTAAAGTCTCCCACTGTTACTGTGTTACTGTTAATTTCCCCTTTCATACTTTTTAGGACTTGCCTTACATATTGAGGTGCTCCTATGTTGGGTGCATATATATTTATAACTGTTATATCTTCTTCTTGGGTTGATCCTTTGATCATTATGTAGTGTCCTTCTTTGCCTCTTTTCACAGCCTTTATTTTAAAGTCTATCTTATCTGATATGAGTATTGCGACTCCTGCTTTCTTTTGTCTCCTTTTGCATGAAATATTTTTTTCCAGCCCTTCACTTTCAGCCTGTGTATGTCCCTTGTTTTGAAGTGGGTCTCTTGTAGACAGCATATATAGGGGTCTTGTTTTTGTATCCATTCAGCCAGTCTTTGTCTTTGGTTGGGGCTTTCAACCCATTTGCATTTAAGGTACTTATTGATAGGTATGGTCCCGTTGCCATTTACTTTGTTGTTTTGGGTTCGCGTTTATACAACATTTCTGTGTTTCCTGCCTAGAGAAGATCCTTTAGCATTTGTTGAAGGGATGGTTTGGTGGTGCTGAATTCTCTCAGCTTTTGCTTGTCTGTAAAACTTTTGAATTCTCCTTCATATCTGAATGAGATCCTTGCTGGGTACATTAATCTAGGTTGCATGTTATTCTCTTTCATTACTTTAAGTATGTCCTGCCATGCCCTTCTGGCCTGAAGGGTTTCTATTGATAGATCAGCTGTTATCCTTATGGGAATCCCTTTGTGTGTTATTTATTGCTTCTCCCTTTCTGCTTTTAATATTTGTTCTTTGTGTTTGATCCTTGTTAATTTGATTAATATGTGTCTTGCCGTGTTTTGCTTTGGGTTTATCCTGTTTGGGACTCTCTGGGTTTCTTGGATCTGTGTGACTATTTCCTTCCCCATTTTAGGGAAGTTTTCAGCTATTATCTCCTCGAGTATTTTCTCATGGCCTTTCTTTTTGTCTTCTTCTTCTGGGACTCCTATGATTCGCATGTTGGGGCGTTTCACATTTTCCCAGTGGTCCCTGAGGTTATCCTCATTTCTTTTGATTCCTTTTTCTTTTTTCCTCTCTGCTTCTTTTATTTTGACCATTTTATCTTCTACCTCACTTATCCTATCTTTTGCCTCCATTATTCTACTGTTGGTTCCCTCCAGAGTGTTTTTGATCTCATTTATTGCATTATTCATTTTTTAATTGACTGTTTTTTATTTCTTCTAGGTCCTTGTTAAACTTTTCTTGCATCTTCTCAATCCTTTTCTCCAGGCTATTTATCTGTAACTCCATTTTGTTTTCAAGATTTTGCATCATTTTTATTACCATTATTCTAAATTATTTTTCAGGTAGATTCCCTATCTCCTCCTCTTTTGTTTGACTTGGTGGGCATTTTTCATGTTCCTTTACCTGCTGGGTATTTCTCTTCCTTTTCATCTTTAGATTGCTGTGTCTGGAGTGAGCTTTCTGTATTCTGGTGGCTGTGGTTCCTTTTTATTGTGGAGATTTCACCCAGTGGATGGGGTTTTACGGTTGGCTTGTCAAGGTTTCTTGGTTAGGGAAGCTTGCATTGGTGTTCTGGTGGGTGGAGCTGGATTTCTTCTCTCTCGAGTGCAATGGAGTGTCTAGTAATGAGTTTTGAGATGGGTCTGTGTGTTTGGTGTGACTTTGGGCAGCCTGTATGTTGACGCTCAGGGCTATGTTCCTGCATTGCTGGAGAATTTGAGTGGTATGTCTTGCTCTGGGACTTATTGGCTCTCAGGTGGTGGTTTGTTTCAGTGTAGGTATGGAGGCTTTTGGATGATCTCTTATTACTTAATGTTCCCTGTAGTCAGGAGTTCTCTGGTATTCTCAGGTTTTGGGCTTAAGTCTCCTGCCTCTGGATTTCAGTCTTATTCTTCCAGTAGCCTCAAGGCTTCTCCAACTATACAGCACTGATAATAAAACTTCTAGGTTAATGGTGAAAAGATTCTCCACAGTGAGGGACACCCAGAGAGGTTCACAGAGTTACATGAAGAAGAGAGGGAGGAAGGAGATAGAGATGAGCAGGAGGAGAAAAAGGGGGACTCAAGAGGAGAGAGACAGACCTATGCAGTTCCTTAAATGTTCTCTGTAGCCCAGAACACCCATAGAGATTCACAGAATTTGATTGAGAAGAGAAGGGGGAGGGAGGAAATAGAGGTGATCTGGGGAGGAAAAGGCGAGTCAAAAGGGGGAAAGAGTAATCATCACACTCCTGAGTAAAAATGGTTACTGAATATTGGATTCTGAAATGTCCAAAATTGATATCAAATACTGAAAAACAAAGATTAAAAATCTAGAGTAGAGGTTAGACTCTTAAAAATAAAATATTAAAAACAAAAATACAAAATATTAAGAAATATATATGAGGTTTGCTTTAAAAATAAGGTCTTTTCTTTTGCAAGGTTATAGTAAAATGAAAATTAAAATTAAGGAGTAATAGAGGAGTAATAGAGGAGTTTAAAAGAAAATAAAAAAAGAAAAAAATTTAATTAAAAGAATAGTAAAAATATATGAGAATGAAAATGAAAATTAAGGAGTAATAGAGGAACAATAGAGGACTTTAAAAGAAAAAGAAAGAAAACAAAAGAAAAAAATTTAATTAAAAAATAGTAAAAATATATGAAAATGAAAATTAAGGAGTGATAGAGGAGTAATAGAGGATTTTAAAATAAAATAAAATAAAAAATACTTAAAAAAAGAAAAAAAAAGAAAAAAATTTAATTAAAAATAAAATAGTAAAAATATATCTAGGAATTTCTCTGTAGCTGTTGCAGGCCGTGTGGGTTCTGTTCAGTTTCAGATAGCTCCTTGTTCCAGCTTATACTTCTTGATACCTATAGGCCCCTTCCGGTGTAGTCAGTGTTAACTACAGGAATTTTTTTTTCATTTATTTTTATTAGTTGGAGGCTAATTACTTCACAACATTTCAGTGGGTTTTGTCATACATTAACATGAATCAGCCATGGAGACCGAGAGGAATCGGGTGGAGAGGGAGGTGGGAGAGGGGATCAGGATGGGGAATACATGTAACTACAAAGATTTTAATCTGTTGCACAGGTCACTTCTGAAGCGGTTCCCTTTGTTTATTTGGCTTCTGTTTGCCAGTCTCTTCAGTGTCTATTTTCTGCCCTTACACAAGCAGGCAGAGGTGGTCTCTTGTTTAGATTTGCTTGTTCAGTTGTGCTGTGGGGAGGGAGGGGCGCTGCAGACAAATATCACTGGTGTGTGTAGGGAGCACTTGCAGTGTTCTGGCCACACTGGGTTTGCCCCTGCTCACAGCGCATGTGCGACACTGCTCAGGCTCCAGGCTTCTCTATAGGGAGCGTGTGCTGAGTTGAGTGCGGTTCCAGTTTTTGGGTACTCCACAAAGCACAGACTCGGTTGGGCCTGCATTTTGTGCCTTCCCCGGCCCGAGCAGCTCAGGCAGCCAGGAGCTTGACTAGCACACTCTCCCCAGGTGCAGTGCACCTTATTCCCTCCGCAGTGCCAGCCTCAGTTTCCATGAGCACTGGTCGGGTGCGCCTTATGTCTGTTCTGGGGAGCTGGTCTTCAGCCGCTACCCTCCTGGTGGATGTCAACCATCCAGAATCTCAGGAAGTCTTTGGTTAGAAACTGGGAACCTGTTTGCAGTTTGGTAGGGGGTGCTGTCTCTGAGGCCTAGTCTGCCCCTTTCCCCTACCCCCTGCCTCCTGCCTCTGGCAGGGGATGGGCCTGTCCGCTGCTGGCAAGCTCTTCTCTGGAATTGCTCAGTCTTTCTTTTGTTCCTAAGCAATGCTGCCCACTCCTCTCTGTTCAGCCCCCACTTGCTGGTGGCAGATGCGAGCGTCTGGGGTACTTTTCTGCTGGGAATTGCTTTTAGGCGTGTAATCTGTGGATTTTATTTTTCCTCCCAGTTAGGTTGCCTCCGAGGGTTGCCCTCCAAGATTCGAAAACTTCCCCTAGACCCGCCAGTGAATGGGTTTCCTGGTGATTGGAAACTTCCTCTATTACGACTCCCTTCCCAGGAAGGCTCTCCCTCCCTAGCTCTTTTGTCTCTCTTTTTATCTTTTATTATTTTGTCATACCTCCTTTTGAAGACAATGGGCTGCTTTTCTGGGTGCCTGATGTCCTTTGCTAGTGATCATAAGTTGTTTTATGGAGTTTGCTCAGCGTTCAAATATTCTTTTGATGAATCTGTAGGGGAGAAAGTGGTCTCCCCGTCCTATTCCTCCTCCATTTTAGCTCCTCCCACTCCAGTGTTCTTCCCTGGAGAATCCCAGGGATGACAGAGACTGGTGGGCTGCCGTCTGTGGGGTTGCACAGAGTTGGATATGACTGACGTGACTTAGCAGCATAGTTGTTACTGGTATTTGTTTTATACTGAACAAAGTCCTTTCACATACATCATAAGTTTATTTGGTTCTACAATAGGCCTGTGAGTTATTTGTTAGTATAATCCCCTTTAACAGAAGAGAAAACAGACCCCTAAAAGGTAAGGCCTGTGGGAATACAGAAGATCTGTTTTTTTTTAAGTTATTAACTTTTTAATTTTATATTAGAGCAGAGTTGATTAACATTGGTGTGATAGTTTCAAGTGTACATCAGAGTGATTCAGTTATAATGTATGTATATATATATATATATATATATATATATATATATATATATTCTTTTTCAAATTCTTTACCCATTTAGATTTTTACATAACATTGAGCACAGTTCCCTGTGTTATACAGTAGATCCTTGTTGGTTATTAATTTTATTTTACTTTATTTACTTAAAAACCCCATGTATTTGAAAATTAAATGTCTACTTTTAAATGATGGGTATAGGAACATCTGATTTTAAACTCAGTTCTTTGACTTCATATTGAATGTCATTTTCATTACATTGTACTGCCTCTTCAGGAAAAATAACTAGAAGAATATTGCTCATATTAAAAAAAAGCATTTTTTAAATTTTAAAATTATCTGTATACTCTCCAAATAATAAGCTGTCCTGGTGAATTTTATGTATAAAGGATTTGTGATAACTGCATTCACAACCAAATTTTTGGAAGGAATGTAAGTGCATAAAGGGAAGTACATTTAAATGCATTTGTCAGTGTGTATAACACAATGATTATGATCTTGATTATAAAAGTGGGAAGTGCATTTAAACAGTTATTGATGTATGTAGCACTATTAATCTGATTTTGATGACTCCACTAGAATAAATATGGAGATGATAAAGGAAACTGTGGCTTACAAATTGGAAAAATATATCTTATTGACCAGAAAGAATTTGAGGTTGCTTAATGAGCAAGAGACAAAAGGAGAGAGTTAACATTGGTCTTTGTAAGATAAATTTTCTGAATAGGAAGCTGCTCAGTTCTTTTCCCTGCACACAGATGGAACAGTGTGAAATCTACTTCATTTAGTCATTCATTAATTCAAATTTTCTTTCAACTTTCTAGCATGTGCTGGTCACTCTTGCTAGGTGTGAGGTACACAAAAATAATTAGAACTTTTCCTCTGCCCTCAAGGATTCTTTGTTGGGGTGGTGGCAGTTGTATAAATAAACACCAGCATTATATAAGCAGCATAGTAAAGGTATGTGTGGGGCTTCCCAGGTGGCTCAGTGGTAAAGAATCTACTTGCCAATGCAGAAGATATGAGTTCGATCCCTGGGTTGCGAAGATCCCCTGGAGGCGAGTATGGCAACCCACTCCAGTATTCTTGCCTGGGAAAATCCCATGAAGAGAGGAGCCTGGCAGGCTACAGTGCCTAGGGTCACAAGGGATCGGACACAAATGAGCAACTGAGAACACGCACATGCAAAAATTATGTGTACCCAGAATTCTGAAGGATTAAAATATTAATTTAACCTACAGGTATCAGGGAATGGTTTAGCAATTCATTTTAGCTTTTGTGAAGCTTGACTAGAACCTTGCTTGCTTAAATTGAAGCAGAGGAGATTTCAGTTCAATTTCAGGAAGAACTTTTACATACTATTAATGTAGGATTAAAGGAAGTAAGATTTTTATTTCTTTAAACTTCAGTAAGATTTAAAGGTAAAAAAATAATCTTTGCAAAGGCAGGGGAATGTATCATTTGATCCTCTAAGCAAGAGCTTTTCTAGTTCTGGTGTTTTTCTGATAAATTAAGAACTGATCCTACATGCCCAGATATTTGCAAAATCAGGCAGTAGACATAATGGAAATCATGCAGTGTACCTAAAGCAATTCAATTAAAAATGCTTCTGTTCCCCTTATGCTTGGTTTTTATGCAAATCTGTATTTGAAGAGAAATTAAGTCTGTTTGTTGTAAGCAGATATCCATGTGGTCTCAGCTAAGTAATAATGGGACACAGTAGAAGGAGGTGGTGGTGTGTATAACGCAGTGGGACTGAGCAATGTGGATGGGGCCAATGTACTTTATGGAGGAAAAAGAAGATGGTTGTTTTCTGGTGAATTTATTTTGATTAAAAAAAAGTGGTTGTGTTAGAAAAACTGAGATAACAAATCTGCTATAATAAACCAAAGCAGAAGGCTTATAGTGATAACTCTCATATGAGGATAGTGAATCTCTTTCAGAATATGTTGATATCAAGGTTCAGTTTGCTTCAGAAGGAGTGGATTTCCTATACTTATTAAAGCTACAAGAGGCAACACAGTACAGTGATTAAGAGGAAAGAACATGGAACAAGATTGCCTGGGTTTAAAGACTTGTCCTTACTAACAACTGTGTGATCTTGCGCAAGATTTTTCACCTCTGTTTGTCTCATTTCTTTCATCTATTAAATGGAGATAATGATCATAAAAAGCATGTATTTTGTAGGATTGTTTGAAGATTAAATGAGTTAACACACACAGGAAAATTAGAATACTACTTGGAGAATGGTAAGTGACATATAATATGAGCTCATTATTTTGCAGTTTTCAAATCCTTCCCTCAGAACCTTGTGAGAAGGGCTAGGCAGATCACACTCACTCCATTTGACAGATGGTCTTCCCTCATAGCTAGTCAGAAAAGAATCTGCCTGCCATGCAAGAATCTGTGTGCAAAGCAGGAGACCGGGGGTTTGATTCCTGAGTTGGGAAGATCCCCTGGAGAAGGAAATAACAACCCACTTCAATGTTCTTGCCTGGAAAATCCCATGGACAGAGGAGCCTGGTGGGCTACAGTCCATGGGGTCACAAGAGTCAGACACGACTTAGAGACTAAACCACCATTTGGCAATAAGGTTGCAGTCTCAAAGGGGTTGAGGATCTTGCTGCAGATCAAGCTGAACCAGGATTTGAATTGGGCCTTCATGCTTCATTTAGTACTCTTTTCACTTGATCACACTTGTCATTGGATTCATATTTCCTGCTAGGACTTCCTTAGACAACTGAGGAAAATAAATGTATTTCCCTGTATTACTTTTCTATTGCTGCATCAAAGAGTTTCTAACTTATCCCATTAAAATATCACACATTTATTATCTCACCATGTTAATGGGTCAGGAAACTGGGCATACCTTACCTGGATCCTTTGTTCAGGATCTCACAGTTCTGTGTGCAGTCAAGGTGTCGGCCAGGCTGCATTCGTGTCTCGAAGCTTAACTAGGAAGGATCAGCTGCTAAGCTCATTCAGGTCATTGACAGAATCTAGTAGCCTATGGCATGGAATTCTTGCCATGGTATTCATGGCAGCTTGCTTCTTCAAAGGCTGTAATGGAGAGAGAATCTCTGTGCTTGAAATCTCCCATATCAGGGAAGGCCTAACCTCTCTTTAGAAGGGTTCACCTTTTGAGGTCAGTTCCAACTAGTATAATCTTCCCTTGACTAATTAAAAGTCAATTAGGCAACTAATGGCATCTAAAAAGTCCTTTCACCTTTGCCCTATATTATAACAGATCACAAAATGGCATAACCTCCTATCACCTTTGTCAAATTTTACTGATTACAAGCAATTTGCAGGTTTTACTACAACACCCCTCCCCCCCAAGTGAGGGCACTGCACAAGGGATTACACATGAGAGGGATGTCTACCCTAGAGAGTGTCCACCACATAGCCCAGTATTTTCAAGCTGCTGATAAGAGAGGATGATAATGTACTTTTAAGGCAGTCAAGGGGGAAGATCCCCTGGAGGAAGGCATGGCAACTCACTCCAGTATTTTTTCCTGGAGAATCCCTGTGGATAGAGGAGCCTGGTGGGCTACAGTCCATAGCGTCGCACAGAGTTAGACATGACTGAAGCAACTTAGCATGCCTTCATGCAAGGAAGTCAAGTAATTTTAAAAGTCAAAGTCAGGTATTGAATCTGATTAGATGTGTACAAATAGCAATCTGTTTTGGAGGACTGCAGCATTCTCATCAGCTTATCTTTCCCAACATTTTTTTTCCATCTAGGTATACATCTGTTCAAGATATTTCACTCAGTGTGCTACAGCTAGATGCTGACACACTGTCTTTTCACTTTGTAACTAGGCCTGTAACAGTTAAAAATATAAGAAAAAATATTAAAACCTTCTTCAGTACATGCCAATAAATGATGTAAATTTTTTTTTGGTGGGCTTCCTCACAATCATGGTTGAAAGATAAAAAGCTAAAATTTTCATAGGCTAAGTTTGGAGCTGACTGTGGCTCAGATCATGAATCCCTTATTGTAAAACTCAGGCTTAAATTGAAGAAAGTAGGGAAAACCACTAGGCCATTTAGGCATGGCATAAATCAAATCCCTTATGATTGTACAGTAGAGGTGATGAATAGATTTGAGGGCTTAGATCTGGTAGACAAATGCCTGAAGAACAATTGTATTGTATTGTATTGTATTGTATTGTATTGTATTGTATTGTATAGGAGGTGGTGACCAAAACCATCCCCAAGAAAAAGAAATCCAAGAAGGCAAAGTAGCTGTCTCAGGTGGCTTTACAAAGAGCTGAAAAAAGAAGAGAAGTGAAAGGCAAAGTAGAAAGGGAAGAATATAAGCAACTGAATGAAGAATTCCAGAGAATAGGAAGGGGAGATAAGAAGGCTACCTTAAATGAACAATGCTAAGAAATAGAGGAAAACAATAGAATGTGAAAGACTAGAGATCTCTTCAAGAAAATGGAAAATATCAAGGGAACATTTCATGCAAGGTTGGGCACAATAAAGGACAGAAATGGTACAGACTTAACAGAAGCAGAGGAGATTAACAAGAGGTGGTAAGAACACAGAAGAACTAGACAAAAAAGATCTTAATGAACAGGATAACCATGGTAGTGTGGTCACTCACCCAGAGCCAGACATCCTGGAGTCCAAAGTCAAGTGGGCCTTAGGGAACATTACTAGGAACAAAGCTAGTCAGGGTGATAGAATTCCAGCTGAGCTATTCAAAATCCTAAACTATGATGCTGTTAAAGTGCTGCACTCAATATGTCAGCAAATTTGGAAAACTCAGCAGTGGCCACAGGACTGGAAAAAGTCAGTTTTCATTCCATTTCCAAAGATGGGAAATGCCAAGGATTGTTCAAACTACCATACAGTTGCACTCATTCCACATGCTAGCAAGATCATGCTCAAAATTCCTCAAGCTATGCATCTGCAGTTTGTGAACCAAGAACTTCCAGATGTTCAAGCTGGATTTAGAAAAGGCAGAGGAAACAGAAATCCAATTACCCACACCCATTGGATCATATAAAAAGCAAAGGAATTAAAAAAATATCTACTTCTTCTTCATTGACTACACTAAAATCTTTGACTTGTGTGGATCACAACAAACTGGAAAATTCTTAGAGATGGGAATACTAGACCACCTTTCCTGTCTCCAGAGAAACCTGTATGCAGGTTAAGAAGCAACAGTTGGAACTGGACATGGAACAGCAGACGGATTCAAAATTGGGAAAGGGATACATCAAGGCTGTATACTGTCACCTTGCTTATTTAACTTCTATGAAGAGTAAGTACATCATGTGAAATGACAGGCTGTATGAAGGACAAGCTGGAATCATTTTGCCGGGAGAAATATCAGCAACCTCAGATATGCAGATGATACCACCATAATGGCAGAATATGAAGAGGAACTAAAAACCTCTTGATGAGGGTAAAAGAGTGAAGAAGCTGGCTTAAAATTCAACATTCAAAAAACTATGATTATGGCATCCAGTCCCATCACTTCATGACAAACAGATGGGGCAAAATTGGAAACAGTGACAGATTTTATTTTCTTGGGCTTCAAAATTACTGTAGGTGGTGACTGCAGCCATGAAATTAAAAGCCCCTTGCTCCTTGAAAGAAAAGCTATGACAAATCTAGACAGTATATTAAAAAGCAGAGATATCACTTTGCTGAAAACATTCTATATTGTCAAAGCTATGATTTTTCCAGTAGTCACTTATGGGTATGAGAGTTGGACCACAAAGGAGGCTGAGTGCCAAAGAATTGATGCTTTCCAACTGTGGTGCTGGAGAGGACCTTGAGAATTCCTTGGACAGCAAGGAGATGAAATCAATCAATTCTAAAGGAAATAAGCCCTGAATATTCACTGGAAGGACTGATGCTGAAGCTGAAGCTCCAATACTTTGGTCACCTGATGAGAAGAGCCAGCTCATTGGAAAAGACCCTTATCCGGGAAAGATTGAAGAGAGGAGGAGAAGGGGGTGACAGGATGAGATGGTTGGATGGCATCACCGACTCAATGGATATGAATTTGAGTAAACTGGAGATGAAGTGAGGGAAGCCAGGTGTGCTGCAGTTCATGGGGTTGCAAAGAGTCAGATAAAACTTAGTGAACAACAATAAACCCTCAAATACTCCTTTGCACCCCACCATTTTACAAAAGCCTTCCAAAATGGAACTCTGTGATGAAGATGTAGCTCTTGCTATTTCATCCGTTTGTGTCATTTTTCTGTGTTTGTATTTGAAAACTAATGTGTTTGCACAAATAACTAATATGTTGACTGATAAACAGTAAATAAAGAGCAGTTGGAATAGACAGCATTACAGCCTCTGCAAAGAACCTTCAAGAACCATGAGTATGTTATTGTAGTTTTACCTTTCTTCTCCTTGTCTATCTGTAGATTTTTCTGACTAATGGAACAATATCCAGTGTTCCAATGCTTGGAGACTACTACAATTCTTCTGGACATCCAGGACAGGAAATCATGTTAAAATTGGAGCTATAGAATGAAACAGTCAAAATGAAAGGTGAGTTGCTTAAGTTCTCGTGGTATGCATTAGAGAAAAGCTAAGCCCCTAATTGCCTTCCCCAGTATCTTCTTCTCAGAAGCATGGAGTGTGCAGTAACAGCTGCATGAATTGAACAGGATGATCTTGGAAACACCAGATTGTTTTCTTACAAGGGTGTCAATAGATTTAGTCGAATCATACTTGAGAAATTATTTAAAAGTACACTTTTTATATTATTATGAAAGGCACAAAGTCCTAGCTGAAGCTTCTACTCAAGAAAGGTAGCGATGGATCTCCTGTTGTTTGGCTTGTGCTCTTTTTAGAAATCATTGATGATGAATTAATGTTATTTGCTTTGTATTTAAAAGAGACCTAAACATTAAATGAAAAGAAGTAAAGGGTGATGCTAGGTCCTGATTCCTGGAGAAGGGAGTGGTAACCCACTCCAATATCCTTGCCTGGAGAATTTCATGGACAGAGGAGCCTCATGGGCTACAGTTTATGGGGTCACAAAGAGTTGGACATGACTGAGCGATTAACACACACACACACAAGTCCTGATTATCATCTATTAGAATGTAGGTATGTGGTTCACAGGAGTTTGCCCCACCACATTTTGTTGCCTGGACCTTTACACAGTAACACTCTAAATCAGTGGTTCTTGACTCAGGGTGACATGGACTTATAGCAAGAAATATCAGAATCCATATGCCCAACAAAGATTGCTTACAAAGTAAATAAATAATGTAGTTTGGATCTCCATGTACTAAAATCTCACAAATCTATGTCGTTGTTGCTATGATGAATGAAATATAAGCTTATTTTTAAGTGTTACTGAAGTTTTTGTAAGTTTTTTTGTTGTTGAGTATGTTTTCAACCAACATATCCTAAATATATGACTCTCTAGTGTGTGTGTGTGTGAAAAAGGGAGAGATTGAAAAAAATTGAGAGATAAATTTTTTTTTAAGTTTAAAAAAGATCTACATACTTCAAAGATTGGGATCCACTGCTCTAAGCACTTACATTTAGTAAGAGAAAATTTTATCTTTATCTGTCTCTATTTCACCCTCTCGAAGCAGCTTCAGATGGGCTGCATGCCATTATCTTTCCCTTCCTTTTTGTGACTAAAGCATCTTTCTCCTCAGACATTGATGCTGGGAAAGACACAATAGTAGCTCTAATAATAATAATAACCTCCCTTAAATAACATCTTTTATCTGATGCTCTCTAAATGCTATATGGCAAGATCTCACTGTCATAGGGAAGGGAAATGCACAGCTAAGAGATGCTGCAGCTGCGAATAGAATCCAGGCAGGCTGGTCTGTTAAACATTTGTTTTCCTAGTTGAAGCCTACCTGCCTGGGTGGGGCTCCTCCATTTCTGAATTAACCTGCAGCTCTAGGGGAAGGTTTGGTAACAGTGACTCTAGATATTTGGGTGATTTGTCAAGCAGCCACCTATTGTACTTAGAGACTTACATAAATTCTTTCATATCTAGCAGGGTTGAAGAATTAGAAGGTTAATAGTTTATGAAATTCATGCTTCATTTTCAATGACTTAGAATATGATAAGATATACCCAAGATGAAGATTAGACTGACAAAAATTTCTTTCTGTGAGGATTCAAAAGGCATTTTTCTAACTGGCACAAGGCCACAAAATCAGCATTATGAATCCCAATGAACACCATGCTGCAGGTGATTGGCTGTGCTGAGGTACTCAAGTTAAGAAAGCACAAGATAACTGAGAGCAAATGGTAGGTTTTTTGTATCTATATCTTGGGAGCTTATGGGCCCAGGGTTACCTTTAGGGGACCCAGGATTTGGGGAAAAAATCAGAATATGTGCCTTTCCTTCTTCATCATTTGTATCTAGAGAAAATCAAGTTGAAATTAGTATTTGTGTTGCCTTTAGGGAGGTGAGCCTGGTTGGAAGTAAACCAACCAGGAGCAATCAGAAGCAGGATATTGAAAGAGGCCAAGATTACTTTTATATTTTCAGCCTCTTGGCATATGAAAAATGTAAGAATGCCAAAAGAAGAGGGTTATACAAATAAGCTCAGGTTAACAACTTATATAAAAGTATCTAATTTATTAGAATAGGTCCTGCATTGGTCTCTTTCTTTCTTGCTCTCTCTCCCTCTCTTGCTCATAGCATAGGGATTTTGTTTGTTTGTTTGTTTGCAAATCTCAATACACATCATTCAGCAAAGGGCAAGCACCTTCTCCACTGTGTTATTTCCATCTCTATCAGAATTGGAATTAGATATGCTAAAGGTCACAGAGCAGAAATCTGTTGTATTTAAATAGACATTAGGCCATGAGTGTAACACTTAAAGTAATTTGGTCCAGACAGAAAACACCTGTCCATGTTGTGAATCCAGATGGGGGAAGCCAGCAATCTCAGGAGAGTCATAGGACTAAGAAGACCAATTATCTCAGAAGCCAAATCTTCTGAAATAAATTGTCTGAGGAATTGACCTTTGAAAGCCTCAAGATCTATTGCAGTTTGCTTAAAAATGTTTCACCCTTGATACTTCAAAATCTCATTTCCACTTTTGTTATTCTCTCCCTCCCTCTCTTGCTTTAATGGTAATAAAGGAGACATATTTATCACATCAAACATATTAAATTTTCAACCCTAGAAAGTAAATCCATTTCAAGTGTGTTTTCCCAAATGACTATAGTTTCTTGAAAGGCAGACGAAGGGGAGGCTGAGCCATTGGCAGGGAAGCTGTGGAAGGAAATAAAAGAAGCCTAAGTCAGAAGCTGGGCCTGGCCTTTCTAAGCAGACAGACTTTCCAGAAGCGACCTCTGTACTGCAGCAAGTTGTCTGGACTCCCTGTGACAATGGCAGGGATGATCAGAAACCAGGTGCCTAGTGAACTGTGGAAAGGATGGGGAAGTAAGTGGAAGATTACTTTAAAAAATATATCAGTACAGAAGCAATATTGTAAAAACAAGATCATAGGAATAAAAATATCCCTCACAATTTCACTACATAATATTACATTTTTAATGTGTACTTTATATACACACAATTTTATAAAATTGTAAAAATAATGAAGATACTCATGTGCTCTGTTCTTTATGTAATATTATATCATAAAAGGTTCCTCATACTGATAATTTCTAGTGGCTGTACAATATTCTTTTAAGGCTATCATGATTTAACTAGTCTATCATGGGTCATTTAGGTCATTACAAATTCTTCTGCTATCATAAACAATGTTGTAAAGAACATCTAATTGCATAGCTTTTGTATCTTCTTGAATTACTTCCTCAGCATAAATTCCTGGCAGTTAAATTACTGGGTGAAAGAATATAAACATTTAAATTTTTCTTGAAAATTCTGCCAAACTGTTTTAAAAAAGGACTGGAATAATTGACTAATTTCACCACAATCTTGCCAGAAAACTGGGGCAAAAAATCTTAATTAAATAGGCAAAAATGTTACCTCATTATAGCTTTAAGTTTAACTTTTCTGATTGCTTCCAAGATCAAACATATCCACATATGTTTATTTGTTAGTTACATTTTCTCTTCTGAGACTGCCTCTTCTTTTTTGTTGTTGTTGTTTTAGCCATTTATCTACTGGGGACTTGTAAATTTTCTAATTACAAATCTGAATAGTTTAAATAATATAGGGAATATCTTCCTGTCATATTTTTTTATCAAGTTTTGCTTTTGTATTTGAGGTACTTTCTTAAGCAGGAGAGAAAAAGTGTGGCATGCATACGATTTTATCTTCGATCTTTATTGAGGCTGGTTCTTCATTGTGGCATTTATAATTCAGTGTATAGGATGCTGAATTCAACACCAAAAAGAATACCCTGAAAAGAATGTAACAAAGAATTACAGTTTGGGAATCAAGAGAAAATGCAATTTGAATCTGGGGCAACATGTGTTTGATATTCTTAAATTTCAAGTCTTTTAAATTTTATCTCAGTCCTTTCAGTGTCAAAACTGTGCTAATTTAGTGAAACCATGTTTTGGTGAAAATAAAACTGAATTGCAGTGAGTAGAGGTGTTCAAACTGTGGGATCTTCCACAGCATGTGAAAAACTACAACTGTCCAACAGTCAGAATTCAAAATCTCTAATCCTGTGACCTTAAATCTGACTTGGGTAAGAGAAATCATAGAAGATGATTCTATAGACTAGTTCTCTATTTTTTAGGCAAATCCTGAAAGAGGCCATGTTTTTGCTACTTTTAAATTTTATTTACAATGCTTTCATGTTTGTATCAGAACTTGATCAATTTCTGAAAAAGAAGAAAAGAGTCATCGTTGAAGGATGTTGGATGGGTCCCTGCCACCCTTAGGAGTACATAGTTGCTGAGGGAGTTTGTAAAAAATTATGTTTCTGTTTTTGGGCTCTGTCATTAATTCTAATAGCTCATAGCAGCTGTGCCCCACCCTCTCTCACTTGTTCTGCAATTTTTGAGCATAAGAAAAATAAATGAAGAAAGATTTATAAGTAGAGGGACTGTTGCTGGCAGATGGTGAAAATAACTGTGTCAGGAGATGGGATAGGTGTATTTAAGAGCAGTTCATTAGAAAAACCTTAGCACTTGATATTCAACGTTGAAAAAACAAGTTGGCATCTTTTATTTTATTATTGAAACTTCTTTTTAAAACAAGGACTAATAGTGTAAATTAAGTTGGTGCAATGGTAAAGAATCACCTGCCAATGCAGGAGACACAAGAGACCTGGTTTCGATCCTTGGGTCAGTAAGATCCTGTGGAGGAGGAATTGGCGACTCACTCCAGTATATTTTGCTTGGAGAACCCCATGGACAGATGAGCCTGGTGGACTACAGTCCAAGGGGTCGCATGGAGTCAGACATGACTGAGCATGTGCAACGTGCAGTCTTACAGAATAAGAATTTCTACAAACATAGTCTATTCATGTTCTACAAATGCTGTGTAATAAATTTTCATTGTTTTCCTGACTCATTTACTTTACTGTCCTCCTTCCCATAATTCAGATCTTGTCACCATGCACTGTTTTCCTTTCCTATCGTAGTCCTAAATTTCTCTCTCTAGCTTAGCTTTCTTTACTGAGCTCTCAGAATATATCTCTGGCTCTTTCTATTTCCACTGAATGTTCTGGAGTCATTTAAACTTATCCTATCCCTACCCAAGCTCACAGTCTTGTACAAATTTGATCCTCTTCCAGTGCTCCCAATCTCGTTCACCTAGTGCAAGCTAGAAACCTTGAAATTATCTCTGAATCCTCCCACACCCTCACATTTCATAGCCAGTCAATTACAAAGTCTTACTAATTCTACTTTTTGATGTTTCCAATCCAATCATTTCCATAGAGTTCTGCAGTGACTTTCTTAATCCATGTCTTTATAATCTCTTACTTGGACTGTTGCAAAAGTTTCCTGTTATAATTCCTTTCTCCAAACATTCCTCCAAATTGAAACCAGCCTGGTTTTTGCAAAAGGTGAATCTGATCATTTCACTCTCTTGCTTATAGATCTTTGATGGCTACTCATTGTCTTTGGCATGGTTTGAAGACCTGGTTTCTGTCTCTCCTTCAGGCCTCATTTTCTACTAAATTGTGCTACATATCTTATGAACCTGCTGCTGCTAAGTCGCTTCAGTCGTGTCCAACTATGTGTGACCCCATAGACAGAAGCCCACCAGGCTCTTCCGTCCCCAGGATTCTCCAGGCAAGAACACTGGGGTGGGTTGCCATTTCCTTCTCCAATGCATGAAAGTGAAAAGTGAAAGGGAAATCCCTCAGTCATGTCCAACTCTTAGTGACCCTATGGACTGCAGCCTACCAGACTCCTCCTTCCATGGGATTTTCCAGGCAAGAGTGCTGGAGTGGGGTGCCATTGCCAGTCACACTTAAATGCTCTCTATATTCCAGGTACACTATACTTCCTTACATCTCCATGTTCAATTTTACTCTCCGGAACTCCTTCCTCATCCCCATCCCCCATGAAATTAGGCATTTCCTCTTCTTTTCTTCTATAGAAGATTGTGCATAATTGAATATAGCCATGTTCCAAAGAGTTTGAATGTCTTATATGTTATTTGTTTTCTATACTTTTTGAGTGCAGAGACTGGTATTTATTTTATATCCTCCCTCACTACTTAATATGGTAGTCCTTAGAAATTATGTTTGCTGAATGAATGAAGGATGAATAAATAATATGCTTTATCTTTTTAGCTACTTTTTCTCCTGGTTCTTTAATTTTTGGGCATTGGAATTTCCATTTTCCCCTCAGAGGGTTTTAATATTCATAACCATGATTATTTTACCTTTTAAATTCCCTTTCCTTTTAATAAGACTCTGAAACATTTTAAAGTTATAATGCTACTTTTTTATATAGAAAGCTTAGGCAAAAACTCTAAAAGTATATCATGATGACAATTTACACATTCAAAGAATGTGTTGCTGTGTCACCTCAACCATATGCTGTTCTTTTCAGTAGAGATCTTTCTTGCTGCCCCAGAATTTTAACTCCCTGGAATGTTCCACAAGAATCTTCCTCAGCCTTGTCCCACACTATTTCTGCTGATTATTAAATTTTTAAAAATGTCTTCACGAGTCCATCAATTTTTATTTTACAAGTATGATCTCTCTTTGATGATTCTTTGTGTAAAACTTCCCTGATCCTACATTATTTGCTGTTGTTGTTTTTGAGCTTGACCTTTAGCTTTCAGCTGTCACCTTCTTTTTTCTTTCTTATACTTCTCTTTTTGTGTCTTTGACCTACTTCAAATTCTATTACTTCCCCGCTTCTGAGAGCTATTTCCCCTCCTGTCTGTTGTTTTGCAGATTGGCAGTTTCCATACACAGTGAGGTCTATTTTTCTTTTTCAATTTTGCTTTCCATCATGTCCCAACCTAAATCCACACATGTAAGTTTTTTTTTTTAATGTGTTTTCTTTCTTTTCTGTTCTATGTAATAGTCTACAGTTTCTTACAAAGCAACAGGAACCCATCACATTTCTCAATTGTCCCGTTGCTCAGCTCTAGTCATTGTGTCTGTTTGCCTTTCCTTGCTGCTTTGTCCTTATTCTCTGTTCATTTCTTAGAGAAGTGTCCTTATCCTGCATTCACTGGCTATTTAGTGTCAATTTACCTTTCATTCCAAACCCTTGAAATAAATGCAGTTTATTAAAACTTTTGACATATGATATAGGATTATAACAAACCAGTGGGATAAGAAATAGATTATTTTGCAATGTTGAGAAAATAAGCTAAATAATCTTCTCCCCAAAGTCTCACTTCATGTCACGTACTAAAATAAGCTGTGAAAGTGAAAGTTTCCCAATGGTGTCCGACTCTTTGTGACCCCATGGACTATACAGTTCATGGAATTCTCCAGGCCAGAATACTGGAGTGGGTAGCCTTTCCCTTCTCCAAGGAATCTTCGCGACCCAGGAATTGAACCAAGGTCTCCTACATTGCAGGCAGATTCTTTACCAACTGAGTTATCAGGGAAACCAAAAATAAACTGTAGAATAATTGATTAGCTAAACATAAAAACTGAAATCATGCTAGAATAAAATACAAGAGAAAATTTATTGATAGCTAATTGGGGAAGAACTTTAAAAGCATAAAAACAACAAGGAGATCACCAAGAAAAGGTTCAATGTGCTTATGCATATATTGCATTTTCTATACAACAAAAAGCATAAAAACAATAACACAATCATAAAAACAGGAAAATATTTCTAATGAAAATGCCCAAAATTAATGTTCTTAATTTTTAATTAACAAGAATGTAGTAAGAATGATACTGATTTGACAAAGCATGTAAGACACTTCATAAAAAATTAGGATCAAGTATAGTAATAAAAGAAATGTAGCTTCAATAATATCCCTCATGTAATACTGGTGTGGATAGAATGAGATGAGTATTTAAAAAAAAACTGTTGGGAAAAGTGCAGGCAATCTTTCTGAAAAGCACTCTTTCTTTCTGTGTATGTGCATACACATAGGCATATATGACATGTGGTATGCATGAAGTCATAAACTGCTCATATTACAAATTTTGAGAATGCATTTTAAAAAATATCAAACTACTTAGACAAAAAGCTTCACAGCAACAATATTTATATCTATTCAAAGTTGAATAATTAAATATACTATATGAAAATATTTATGAAGTCCAAAAATTGAATACAATAAAACTATTGTCATATTTTCAAAGAATATTCACTTTTGAGAACATGTTAATAATATAATAAAAATGAAGATAATAAAAATGAAGTAATAAAAATGAAGACACAGAACTGCTTGTGAAAAATTATACTAATTTTAAAGGTCTTTATTTAGAAAAACTCAGGTGCATACATCAAAGTACTGATAATGGTGAGATTATAACTGATTTCAGCTAAAAAAATATTTCCCACTAATTTTCAAACTGTATTATGGTCATGTTTAACTTCTAAAATTTGATAAATAATTTTATGAAGTAATTTTATGAAGAAGAATACATGACTGCCAGAGTTCTTTTAAGAGAATGCTCTTGGATAGTTTGCATTCCTTTGGAATTTTTAATTTTTTTTAAATTGAAATTGCTTTCCTCCACTCTCTAAGCTGTGATTATGCTTGCAAATTTCTTATAAGGTCCTGGTTCTTTTATATTAATGAGTTTTCTCAAATCAGGTTTCTTTGCTTTCTGAAGATCATTTCTTTTATTATTATTATTATTATTAAATTTATTTATTTTAATTGGAGTCTAATTACTATACAATATTGTAGTGGCTTTGGCATACGTTGACATGAATCAGCCATGGGTTTACATGTGTTTCCCATCCTGAACCCCCTCCCACCTCCCTCCTTATCTCATCCCTCTGGATCATCCCAGTGCACCAGCCCTGAGCACCCTGTCTCATGCATTGAACCTGGACTGGCGAACTGTTTCACATATGATAATACACATGTTTCAGTGCTACTCTCTGAGATCATCTCACCCTCACCATCTCCCACAGAGTTCAAAAGACTGTTCTATACATCTGATTCTCTTTTGCTGTCTCGTATATAGGGTGATTGTTACCCTCTTTCTAAATTCCGTATATATGCATTAGTATATTGTATTGGTATTTTTGGCTTACTTCACTCTGTATAATATGCTCCAGTTTCATCCACCTCATTAGAATTGATTCAAATGTATTCTTTTTTAATTTTTTTTCATATATTTTTATTAGTTGTAGGCTAATTACTTTACAACATTGCAGTGGTTCTTGTCATACATTGAAATGAATTAGCCATGGATTTACATGTATTTCCCCATCCCAGTGCTCCCTCCCACCTCCCTCTACACCTGATCCCTCTGGGTCTTCCCAGTGCACCAGGCCCGAGCACTTGTCTCATGCATCCAACCTGGGCTGGTGATCTGTTTCACCCTAGATAATATACATGTTTCGATGCTGTTCTCTTGAAACATCCCACCCTCACCTTCTCCCACAGAGTCCAAAAGCCTGTTCTATACATCTGTGTCTCTTACACATATATATGGAATTTAGAAAGATGGTAATGATAACCCTATATGCAAAACAGAAAAAAAGACACAAATGTATTCTTTTTAATGGCTGAGTAATACTCCATTGTGTATATGTACCACATCTTTCTTATCCATTCACCTGTGGATGGACATCCAGGTTGTTTCCATGTCCTGGCTATTATAAACAGTGCAGCAATGAACATTGGGGTACATGTGTCTCTTTCAATTCTGGTTTCCTCAGTGTGTAAGATCAGAAGTGGGATAGCTGGGTCATATGGCAGTTCTATTTCCAGTTTTTAAGGAATCTCCACACTGTTCTCCATAGTGGGTGTACTAGTTTGCATTCCCACCAACAGTGTAAGAGGGTTCCCTTTTCTCCCCACTGTCTCCAGCATTTATTGTTTGTAGACTTTTTGATAGCAGCCATTCTGACCAGTGTGAGGTGGTACGTCATTGTGGTTTTGATTTGCATTTCTCTGATAATGAGTGATGTTGAGCATCTTTTCATGTGTTTGTTAGCCATCTGTATGTCTTTTTTGGAGAAATGTCTGTTTATTTCTTTTGTCGATTTTTTTTATTGGGTCATTTGTTTTTCTGGAATTGAGCTACAGGAGTTGCTTGTATGTTTTTTTAGATTAATTCTTTGTTAATTGCATAATTTGCTATTATTTTCTCCCATTCTGAAGGCTGTCTTTTCACTTTGCTTATAGTTTCCTCCGTTGTGCAAAATCTTTTAAGTTTAATTAGGTCCCATTTGTTTATTTTTGCTTTTATTTCCATTACTCTGGGGGGATTTATGTGATTTATGTCAGAGAGTGTTTTGCCTATGTTCTCTTCTAGGAGTTTTATATTTTCTGGTTTTATATTTAGATCTTTAATCCATTTTGAGTTTATTTTTATGTATGGTGTTAGAAAGTGTTCCAGTTTCATTCTTTTACAAGTGGTTGACCAGTTTTCCCAGCACCACTTGTTAAAGAAGTTGTTTGTTTTCCATTGTATATTCTTGCTTCCTTTGTCGAAGATAAGGTGTCCGTACATAGGTGGATTTATCTCTGGGCTTTCTATTTTGTTCCATTGATCTATATTGCTGTCTTTGTGCCAGTCCATACTGTTTGATGACTGTAGCTTTGTAGTATAGCCTCAAGTCAGGCAGGTTGTTTCCTCCAGTTCGATTCTTCTTTCTCAAGATTGTTTTGGCTCTTCGAGGTTTTTTGTATTTCCATACAAATTGTGAAATTATTTGTTCTAGTTCTGTGACAAAATACCATTCATAGTTTGATAGGGATTGCATTGAATCTATAGATTGCTTTGGGCGGTATACTCATTTTCACTATATTGATTCTTCTGATCCATGAACATGGTATGTTTCTCCATCTATTTGTGTCACCTTTGATTTCTTTCATCAGTGTTTTATAGTTTTCTGTATATAGGTCTTTTGTTTCTTTAGGTAGATATACTCCTAAGTATTTTATTCTTTTCGTTGCAATGGTGAATGGAATTGTTTCCTTAATTTCTCTTTCTGTTTTCTCATTGTTAGTATATAGTAATTCAGGGGATTTCCATGTATTATATTTATATCCTGCTACTTTACTTTATTCACGGGTTAGCTCTAGTAATTTTCTGGTGGAGTCTTTAGGTTTTTCTATGTAGAGGATCATGTCATCTGCAAACAGTGTGAGTTTTACTTCTTTTCCAATCTGGATTATTTTATTTCTTTTTCTGCTCTGATGTGGCCAAACCTTCCAAAACTATGTTGAATAGTAGTGGTGAGAGTGGGCACCCTTGTCTTGCTCCTGACTTATGGGAAATTCTTTCAATTTTTCACCTTTGAGGATAATGTTTGCTGCAGGTTTGTCACAAATAGGTTTTCTTATGTTGAGGTATGTTCTTCTATTCCTGCTTCCTGGAGGAGTTTTTTTTTTTTATCATAAATTAATGTTGAATTTTGTCAAAGGCTTTCTCTGCATCTATTGAGATAATCATATTGTTTTTATCTTTCAATTTGTTAATGTGGCATATTACATTGATTGATTTGTGGATATTAAAGAATCCTTGCACTCCTGGGATAAAGCCCACTTGGTCATGATGTATGATCTTTTTAATATGTTGTTGGATTCTGTTTGCTAGACTTTTGTTAAGGATTTTTTATCCATGTTCATCAGTGATATTGCCCTGTAGGATTCTTTTCTTTTCTTTTTCTTTTCTTTTCTTTTTTTTTTTTTGACATCTTGGTCTGGTTTTGGTATTAGGGTGATGGTGGCCTCATAGAATGAGTTTGGAAGTTTACCTCCCTCTGCAATTTTCTGGAAGAGTTTGAGTAAAAGAGGTGTTAGCTCTTCTCTAACTTTTTGGTAGAATATAGCTGTGAAGCCGTCTGGGCTCTTTTTTGTTGGAAAATTTCTGATTGCAGTTTTGATTTCTGTGCTTATGATGGGTCTGTTAAGATTTTCCATTTCTTCCTGATTCAGTTTTGGAAAGTTATAATTTTCTAAGAATTTGTCCATTTCTTCCATGTTGTCCATTTTGTTGGCATATAGTCACTGATGGTATTCTCTTATTATCTTTTGTTTTTCTGTGTTGTCTGTTGTGACTTCTCCATTTCCATTTCTAATTTTGTTGATTTGATTCCTCTTCCTTTGTTTCTTGATGAATCTGGTCAATGGTTTGTCAATTTTATTTATCTTCTCAAAGAATCATCTTTTAGCTTTGTTGATTATTGCTATGGTCTCTTTTGTTTCTTTTGCATTTATTTCTGCCCTAATTTTTATGATTTTTTCCTCTACTAACCCTGGGGTTCTTCATTTCTTCCTTTTCTAGCTGCTTTAGGTGTAGAGTTAGTTTATTTGACTTTTTTCTTGTTTCTTGAGGTAAGCCTATACTGTTATGAACCTTCCCCTTAGCACTTCTTTTACAGAGTCCCATAGGTTTGGGGTTGTTGTGTTTGCATTTTCATTCGTTTCTTTGCATATTTTGATTTCTTTTTTGACTTCTTCTGTGATTTTCTGTTTATTCAAATATATGTTTAGCCTACATATGTTGGAAATTTTAATAGTTTTTTATCCTGTAATTGACATCTAATCTTACAGCATTCCAGTCAGAAAAGATGATTGGAATGATTTCAATTTTCTTGAATTTGCCAAGGCTAGATTTATGGCCCAGGATGTGATCTATCCTAGAGAAGGTTCAGTGTGCACATGAGAAAAAGGTGAAATTCATTGTTTTGGGGTGAAATGTCCTATAGATATCAGTTAGGTCAAACTGGTCCATTGTGTCATTTAGTTTGTGATTACTTGTTAATTTTCTGTTTAGTTGATCTATCCATAGGTGTGAGTGGGATATTAAAGTCTCCCACTATTATTGTGTTATTGTTAATTTCCCCTTTCATACTTGTTAGCATTTGCCTTACAAAATGCAGTGCTCCTGTGTTTGGTTCATATCTATTTATAAGTGTTATATCTTCTGCTTGGTTTATCCTTTGATCATTATGTACTGTCCTTCTTTGTCTCTTTTCACAGCCTTTATTTTAAAGTCTATTTTATCTGATATGTGTATTGCTTCTCCTGCTTTTTTTTTTTTTTTTTGTCTCTGCTTGCATGAAATATCTTTTTTCCAGTCCTTCACTTTCAGTCTGTATGTGTTCCTAGTTTTGAGGTGGGTCTCATAGAGAGCATATATAGGAGTCTTCTTTTTGTATCCATTCAACCATTCTTTGTCTTTTGGTTGGGGCATTTCAACCCATTTACATTTAAGGTAATTGTTGATAAGTATGATCTCATTGTTATTTACTTTGTTGTTTTTCATTCAAATTTATACACCAATTCTGTGTTTCCTGTCTAGAGAAATCCTTTAGCATTTGTTGAAGACCTGGTTTGGTGGTGCTGAATTCTCTCAGCTTTTGCTTGTCTGTAAAGCTTTTGATTTGTCCTTCATATTTGAATGAGATCCTTGCTGGGTATAGTAATCTGTGTTGTAGGTTTTTCTCTTTCACCAGTTTAAGTATTTCCTGCCTTGTGACTTGAAAAGTTTCTATTGAAAGATCAGCTGCTATCCTTATGAGAATCTTCTTGTGTGTTATTTGTTGTTTTTCCCTTGCTGCTTTTAACAGTTGTTCTTTGTGTTTGATCTTCATTAATTTGATTAATATGCATTGGTGTGTTTTGCCTTGGGTTTATCCTGTTTGGGACTCTCTGGGCTTCTTGGACTTGGGTGTCTATTTCCTTCCCCATTTTAGGGAAGTTCTCAACTATTATCTCCTTGAGTATTTCTCATGGCCTTTCTTTTCGTCTTCTTCTTCTGGGACTCCATTGATTCGAATGTTGGGGCATTTCACATTGTCCTAGAGTTCCCTGAGGTTGTCCTCATTTCTCTTAATTATTTTTTTCTTTTTTCCTCTCTGTTTCATTTCATTTCTATCACTCTATCTTCTACCTCACTTATCCTATCTTCTGCCTCCGTTATTCTGCTGTTGGTTCCCTCCAGAGTGTTTTTGGTCACATTTATTGCATTATTCATTATATATTGATTCTTTTTTATTTCTTCTAGGTCCTTGTTAAACATTTCTTGCATCTTCTTGATCCTTGTCTCCAGGCTACTTATCTGTAACTGCATTTTGTTTTCAAGATTTTGGATCATTTTTCATATCATTATTCTGAATTCTTTTTTAGGTAAACTCCCTAACTCCTCCTCTTTTGTTTGGTTTAGTGGGCATTTATCATGTTCCCTTACCTGCTGAGTATTTCTCTGCCTTTTCATCTTGTTAGATTGCTGTGTTTAGGGTGGCCTTTCTGTATTCTGGCAGTCTGTGGTTCCTTTTTATTGTGGAGGTGCCTCCCGGTGGGTGGGGTTGGACGAGTGGCTTGTCACGGTTTCCTGGTTAGGGAAGCTTGCATTGGTGTTCTGGTGGGTGGAGCTGGATTTCTTGTCTCTGGAGTGCAATCAAGTTTCAGTAGTGAGTTTTGAGATGTCTGTGGGTTTGGTGTGACTTTGGGCAACCTGTATATTGAGGCTCAGGATCATGTTCCTGCCTTGCTGGAGAATTTGCGTGGTATGTCTTGTTCTAGAACTTGTTGGCTCTTGGGTGGTGTTTGGTTTCAGTGTAGATATGGAGGCTTTTGGATGATCTCTTATTGATTAATGTTTCCTGGAGTTGGGAATTCTCTGGTTTTCTCAGGTTTTGGACTTAAGACTCCTGCCTCTGATTTTCAGTCTTATTCTTACAGTAACCTCAAGACTTCTCTATCCATATAGCACCAATTGTAAAACTTCTAGGTTAATGGTGAAAAGATTCTCCAAAATGAGGGACACCCAGAAAGCTTCACAGAGTTACATGGAGAAGAGAGAGGGAGGAGGGAGATAGAGGTAACCAGGATGAAAAGAGGGGGAATCAAAAAGGGAGAGAGCAATCTAGCCAATAATCCCTTCCCTAAGTGTTCTCCACAGTCTGGAACTCTCAGAGAGGTTCACGGAGTTACATAGAGAAAATAAGAGGGAAGAAAGAGATAGAGGTGAGCAGGAAGAGAAAAGGTGGAATCAAAAGGAGAGAGATAGATCTAGGCAGTACTCTGTTCCCTATGTGTTCTCCATAGCCTGGAACACACACAGATATCACAGAGTTGGGTAGAGAAGAGCAGGGGATTGGAGGAGATAGAGTGACCTAGGGGGAAAAAAGGAGAGTCAAAAGCAGGACAGAGTAATCCAACCAGTGATCACACTCCTAAGTAAAAATGGGTACTGAAGATTGGCTTCTAAAAGGTACAAAATTGATAACAAATACCAAAACGCAAAGATAAAAAATCTAGAGTAGAAGTTAGATTAACAAAAATACAATATTAAAAAAAAAAAGCAAACAAAGTCACTAAAAGTATAAGAAACATATATGAAGTTTGCTTTAAAAATAGGGTCTTCTTTTTTTGCAAGGTAATAGTAGGTTATAAAAATAAAAATTAAAGGACTAATAGAGGACTTTAAAAAAAGAAAAAAAAAGTAAAAAAAATGGTTATAGTAAAAATATATCTAGGAATTTCTTTGGGAGCTGTTGCAGGCAGTGTGGGGTCAGTTCAGTTTCAGGTAGTTCCTCGTTCCAGCTTATACTTCTCAAGATCTATAGGCCCTTTCCAATGTAGTTGGTGTTAACTACAGGGATTTTAATCTGTTGCACCTGTCACTTCCAAAGTGGTTCCCTCTGTTTATTTGGCTTCTTCTGTTTGCAGGTCTCTTCAGTGTCCAATTTCCGCTCTGACCCAAGGGATCTAAGGTGGTCTCTTGTTTAGTCTCACTTGTTCATTCATGCTGTGGGGCGGGAGGAACACTGCAAACAAATATCACTGGTGTGTGTGGGGAGTGCTCGCAGTGTCTCGGCCACACTGGGTTTGCCCTGCTCACAGAGTGTGTGCTTTCCTAGTCTACACTGCTCAGGGTCCAGGTTGCTCTGCAGGGAGCAGGCTCTGGGTCGCGTGCACTTTCCAGGTCTAAGCCACTCAAGTTCAGGTTCTTGGGTAGTCCACAAAAGTGCGGACTTGCTTGGGCCTGTGTTTTGTGCCCTTCCCAGGTCCGAGCAGCTCAGGAGACCAGGTGCTTGGTGAGCGCACTCTCCTAAGGCGGCGAGTGTGTCTTATTACCTCCCCGGTCCCAGCTGCTTGGTTTCCTGGGTGGCGGTGGCACACCTGTGTGCTGTGTGTCTCTTCTGGGGAGCTGATCTCTGGCTGCAACACTCCTGGAGGATGTCAACCTTTCAGAATCCCAGGAAGTCTTGGTTAGAAACTGGAAGCCTGTTCACAGTTTGGTAGGGGATGCTGTCTCTGGGGCTGATTTTGCCCCTTTCCAGCTCTGGCTGGCACCTGCCTGCCCCCTGCCTCTGGTGATGGATGGGCCAGTCTGCAGCCTGCTATCTCTCCTCTGATATTTACTCAGTCCTTTGTTCTGTGGGTGGGCTTGGCAGTGCCTTAGGTTAGGGTTTTTCTGTGGGATAGTTCTTTCTCTCTCTCTTTTTTTCCCTCTCTCTCTGGTTATACCACAGTTTAGGTTGCTATCTCACTGTTAGCTCCCTCAGATTGCCCTCAGGGCATTCAGGCCCGGTTCTTACCCTAAGCAATGTAACCCGCTCCTCCCTGTTCAACCCCGCTTGCTGGTGGCAGATGCAAGCATCTAAGGTACTTCTCTGCTGGGAGTTGCCATTAGGCACATAATCTGTGGGGTTTATTTATTTATTTTTCCTCCTGGTTATGTTGCCCTCCGAGATTCCAAAACTCCCCACAGACCTGCCGGTTAGAGGGTTTCCTGGTGTTTGGAAACGTCTCCTCTTTTAAGACTCCCTTCCTGGGACGGATCTCCATCCCTAACTCTTCTCTCTCTCTTTTTATCTTTTATATTTTGTCCTAACTCCTTTTGAAGACAATGGGCTAGTTTTCTGGGTGACTGATGTCCTCTGCCAGCGTTCAGAAGTTGTTTTGTGGAATTTGCTCAGTGTTCAAAAGTTCTTTTGATGAATTTGTGGGGGAGAAAGTGGTCTCCCCATCCTATTCCTCCACCATCTTAGGACGGCCCCCCTGATCTGAAGATCATGTCAACTGAGGATCTGAATTACTTCAGGTATATCCCTTGGAAAAACTCCAATTAAAATATTAATTGGGAACTCACCACTAATTATCTGCATAATTTCTTTGTGAAGTGAATTCATGAGACAAACTTCTTTTGACAATATTCTCCGGCTGTCCTCTTTCATCCCTTATTAGAGTCCTGCCTCATTTCCTCCTTCTCTTCATTTCTCTCCCCTTTCTATCCTCTTTCTGTGGCTTCTCCTTCCCTCTCCTCCCCTATTCACCCTTTCCTGTTTGTCCTTTCCTTGGCTTTTGCTTTGATTGACTATATCTACTTTATTTTCTTTGATTACTCTTCTCCATTTGTTTTGGTTTTATGCCTGTCTTATTTTTTTCTACATGAATTCTTTAGATTTTTCAGTCACCTCACTGTACACTACTTATCTGTCAGTCCTTTCAGGTTGATACCCTGGACTAACTGAAATATTTATAGAGACTGGCAACATTTCTTCTCTTTTTTTTCCCCACTAAGAAAAAAACAATTATTTTTGTAACTTGATCAGCACTGGCCATTGACAGTCATACTGCTGATACACATTCACTTTATTTTCTGCTATAACCCTTAGAACCTCTTGTGATTTCATTTTACATTGGTGCATTTGATTATTCTTTCCCTTGTGAATCAAGTTACATTTATGAATGCTTTATTGAATCTCATTTTATTGATTTCTGCCCATTTAAAATTTATCCTGCTTGCACTCTATTTTTATGCCTATACTGCAATGTGCAAGAACACCTGCAAATTTTATTAGCATCTTTTCCCTTCTATTCTATATCTAGTAAATGAAAATACTGAATTGTATTGAACTCAGAGTGGATCCCTAAGGGACCATCTTGACACCTCTACCCAATGTGGTATTGAAGTATTAGTTTCAGCTTTTTGTACTCAATTTGTTTTAACTAGTTCTATATCTAAACTGGCCATCTTATGACACTTCCAAATAATCTGTCATTTAAAGATTTGTTTTACTAGCACCAAGTCTCCACCAACTTTTTACTTCTTAATGTCCTAAACTTACCTTCTGAAGGGACTGACTTAAAACAATTATTTTTTAATTTACAATCTTAATTAATTTGTACATACATTAATATAGTGGATATAAATTTATATATACAGTGATGCCCAGTGGCTCAGACATAAAGAATCTGCCTGGAATGCAGAAGCTGCAGGAAACGTGGGTTCTATCCCTGGCTTGGGAAGATCCCCTGGAGGAGGGCATGGTAACCAACTACAGTATATTTTCCTGGAGAATCCCACAGACAGAGGCGCCTGGCAGGCTACAGTCCATAGGGTTGCAAAGAGTCAGACATTACTGAAGCAAATTATCACACATGCATACAGTGATCATAAAATTTCATTTCAGCTTTAGAGATTTTTGTAATCAAAATACAGTTTATTTATAATATTACATTAGTTTTGGGTATTACAGTATGGTGATTCAGTATTTTTATAAATTATTCATATACTGCATTAAAAGTTATTATAAGATAATAGTTATAATTCTCTGTGCTGTACAATATATATTTAGAGGCTAATGTATTTTATATATAGTAGTTTGTACCTGTTAATCCCATACCCCTATCTTGTCCCTCCCTCCGTCCCACTCCCCAGTGGTAACCACTAATTTGTTTTCTATATCTGCAATTCTGTTTCTGTTTTGCTGAATACATTCATCTGTTTTATTATTTAGACTCCATGTATAAGTGACATACAGAATTTGTTTTTCACTGTGTGACTTATTTCACTTAATATTCTCTAGGTCCATCCACGTTGTTGCAAATTGCAGAATTTGATTCTTTTTTTGTGGCTGATATTTCACTGTGTGTATACATACACATGCATACATACTACATTTTCTATATCCATTCATCTGTTGATAGACTCTTGGGTTGCTTCCATATCTTGGCTATTGAAAATACTGCTGCTGTGAACATTGGGACATGTATAACTTTTTTTTTTTTTTTTGCTTTATTTTTTTCTTTATTTTTATTAGTTGGAGGCTAATTACTTTACATCATTACAGTAGTTTTTGTTATACATTGAAATGAATTAGCCATGGATTTACATGTATTCCCCATCCCAGTCCCCCCTCCCACCTCCCTCTCCACCCGATCCCTCTGGGTCTTCCCAAATTACTGTTCTTGTTTTGTCCATATATGTACTCAGAGTGGAATTGCTGGATCATATTGTGTTTCCATTTTTAGATTTATTTAGTTCTGTTTGTAGTTCTAGCCTCTTAAATTTTTTGGGACTTGTGTTGTGGTCTACTGTGTGATCTGTTCTGGAAAATGATCCATGTGTACTTGAAGAGAATGTGTATGTTGCTGTTTTGAGGTAGAATGTCCTGTAGATATCAGTTAGGTACAATTGGACTACTGTGTCATTTAGGAGTTCTGTGCCTTATTGGTTTTCTGTCTGAATGATCTTTCCATTGATGTAAGTGGGATGTTAAAGTCTCCAACTGTTATATTATTATCAAGTTCTCCCTTTATATCTAGTAATATTTGTTTTCTATATCTAGGTGCTCCTCTATTGGGTGCATATATGCCAGTGTTATATCTTCTTCTCTTATTGACCCCTTTACCATTATATATGGGCCTGCCCAGTGGCTGTGGTAAAGACTCTGCCTGTAATGCAGGAGACACAGGAAAGGTGGGTTTGATCCCTGGGTTGGGAAGATCCTGGAAGAGGAAATGGCAACTCACTCTAGTATTCTTGCCTGAAAAATCCCATGGATAGCGGAGCCTGGCAGGCTACAGTCCAAAGGGTCACAAAGAGTCAAGCACGACTGAATACAGCACACAGCAGAGTACCATTATATAATACTCTTATTTGTGTTTTATTATAAACTTTCTTCTAAAGTCTATTTTTTGTATGAGTATTGCTACCCTGACATTGTTTTCATTTGAGTTGGCATGAAGTATTTTTTTCATCACTTCACTTTCAGTCTCTGTGTCTTTAGCTATGAAGTGAGTTTCTTATAGGCAGAATACAGAAGCATCTTTCTTTTTTTTTATTCATCAGCTACCTTACTTCTTTTGATTGGAGAAGTTAGTCCATAGGTATTTAAAGTGATTATTGATAAGAATGTACTGACTGCCATTTTGTACTTGTTTTTCAGGTTGTCTTTTTAGTTCTTCTCTGTTTATTTCCTCTTTTTTGTTTCTTCCTTTGTGGTTTGATAATATTCTTTAGCAGTATGCTTGTGTTTCTTTTCAGTTTTGTTTATCAATTGTAGATTCTTGATTTGTGTTTACCATGGGGTTCATATATGTTGACCTATATCTACTTGAGTTAAACTGATAGTCATTTAAGTTCAGACAAATTCTAAAATATCTATGCTTTTACTTCCCTCCTCTACATATTGTGTTTTTGATGTCATATTTTACATCTTCATGTGTATCCTTTAACTGTTATAGTTATAGGTTTTTGAGTTTTAACCTTTGTATTGGCTTGTTTAAGTGGTTAATCCTCAATCTTACTATATCTTTTCCTTTCCTAGTAGGATTTTCCTTTCATATATATTCTCTTTTTCCACTTAGAGAAGACCCTTTAATATTTGTTTACTGTAGGTTTAGTATTGATGAATTCTTTTAGTTTTTGCTTGTCTGTAAATTTCTTTATCTCTCCTTATGTTCTAAATGATAATCTTGCTGGGTAGAATATCCTAGGTTGCAGGTCTTTCCCTTTCAGTACTTTCAATATCATGGCACTCCCTTCTCTCCTTCTCTGCAAAATTTCTGCAGAGAAGTCAACTGATGGCCATATGAGGATTCCATTGTATATAACTTTATTTTCTCTTACTGCCTTTAGAATTTTTTAACTTTTTCCATTTTAATTATGTCATGTCTCAGCATGGGTCTCTTTAAGTTCATCTTGTGTCAGATAACTATGCTTCTTGTATCTGGATATCTATTTCCTTTTTCAGGTTTGGGAAGTTTTCAGCTATAATGTCTTCAAATATATTTTCAATCTCCTTCTCTTCCATGTCTCCTTCTGGGACTTGTATAATGTGAGTATTGGTATACGTAATGTTACTTAATGTTATTACCTCTGCTTTGAATTCTCTACCTGGTAAATTGTTTATTTCTGTTTTATTATTATTATTATTATTATTATTATTATTATTATTATTTTTCAGGGGTTTCTCTTGTTCTTTCAATGAAGACCAGTTCCTCTGTATTCTCATTTTGTTTAACTTTCTCTGCTCTATGAGTTTAGGTGAAATGATTACCTGTAGAGGTTTCTCCTTGGTCAAGGCTGCCCCAGATCCAGTGCTGTGCTATGGCATGGGGTGAGCATGGCCAGAGTGTTTGCTGGGCTTGGGCTGGGATGTGTGCTGAGGCAGTCACAGGAAACCCAGCATCCGCTAGTGCAGACTTCTCTCTGTGCTGCCTCAGCAGCAAGCCAGCACTTGTGTAGCAAAATAAACTCCCTAAGTTATTTATAACATAGAGGATTCCTTTTTAACCTGGGTATAATAAAGGCTTTTCTGAGATGCACAATGCAGAAACCAAAGAAGAAAATATTGATGAGATTGACTTCTTAAAACAAAACAAAAGCTCATGGCAAAATCACCAAAACAAAAAAAGATTAGTGAAAAAATTCTGAAAATCTGTTTATATTTTAATTTATGATGAATGATTCTTTCTAGTGTACAATGAGTTTCTACCAATCATAAGAAAATGACCCCCAAAATCCATTGAGAAATGTAAAAAGGGTACAGATAGACATATCATTAAAAAAAAAAAAAACAAACCAAAACTCTTAAACAGGAAAAGATGCTCAATCTTATTTATAATTAGAGAATTATGAGATACCATTTTCATCTTTTTGATTGGTAAATATTTTAAAAAATTGATACCATTCCATTAGTATGGTTGTGGAGAAATAGATAATCTTCCTTATTGGCAGAACATAATTATTTCAACACTTATGGAAAATTATCAAAATTGCAGTATATTTTTTCTTTAGCCTAGTAATATCTCTTCTATAAACTTATTTTACAAATATATTGTCACGTGCAAAATGACACATAAGCCATATTGCTCAATGTTGCCACATTTGTAATAGGAAATGATTGGGCAAAACGTAAACTTCCATTGGTAGGGGACTAGTTAAATAAAATATGACATATTGATACAACGAAATACCATGAAGCTGTAATTTTATTTAAAGTACTTTATTGACATATGATTAACATTAAAAGATATATATATATATATATACAACTTGATAAGTTTGGAGATAAGCATACACCCATGAACCCATCATCACAATCTATGCTATAAATGTATTCATCACCTACGAAAGTTTTCTTTAACCCACTATATTTATTTATTTAGAGAAAAATTTTAGAGCAATTTTAAGTTCACAACAAAATTGATAGGAAAGTACAAAAATTTCCCATATACGACCTGCCCCTACACGTGCTTGGCTTCCCCCATTATCAACATCCCTCACCAAAGTGGTTCAGTTTAGTTCAGTCACTCAGGTACATTTGCTACAATTGAACCTACATTGGCACATCATAATCATCCAGAGGTCACAGCTTACATTAGAGTTAACTTGTGATGTTGTACATTCTATGATCTTGAACAAATGTATTAATAATATGCACCCGTCATTATAGTATCATGCAGAACATTTTCATTGTCTTAGAAATCTTCTGTGCTAACCTTATCCTCTTCTTACCCCATAGCTTCTGAAAACCACAGATGTTTTTACTATCTTCATAGTTTTGCCTTTTCCAAAATATCACATGGTTGGAATCATATAGCATGTAGCCTATTTATATTGCCTTCTTTCATTTAGTAATATGCATTTGAGGGCCCTCCATATATTTTCATGTCTTGATATCTTATTTCTTTTGAGTACTGAATAATACTCCCTTGTCTGGATGTACCATGGCTTTTTATCTATTTGCCTGCTGAAGGACATCTTAGTTGCTTCCAAATTTTGGCAATTATGAATAAATCTGCTATAAAAATTTGTGTGCAGATTTTTTAAACATAAGATTTCAGTTCTATTGAGTAAACACTAAAAAGCATGATTTCTGGATTATATAGCAATAGTATGTTTGGTTTTGAAAGAAAAAGTCAAACTATCTTCCAAAGTGGTTGTACCATTTTGAACTCCCACAAGCAATGAATGAGAGTTCCTTTTGCTCCACAACCTCACCAGTGTTTAGTATTGTGAATGTTCTGGATTTTGACCATTCTAGTAAGCTTGTAGGGGTATATCATTGTTTAAACTTGCATTTTCTTAATGATATATGCTGTGGAACATCTTTTCATATGCTTTCTTGCTATCTGAATATCTTGTCTGATGAGGTTTCTGTTAAGGCCTTTAGTTCATTTTAAAATGATGTTTGTTTTCTTATTGTTGAATTTTAAGGATTCTTTGTTTTGGGTAATTGTAAACAGATATATATTTTGCAAGTATTTTCTCCAAGTCTGTGGCTTGTCTTCTCACTCCCTTGACATTTTCTTTCACAAAGCAGTTTATTTTTCACTTTTAATATTTATGTGTATGTTAAAGAAAATTTGTAAGTTCTACCCTCATTGGAAATTGTTAAGTATATAATATATTACTGGTAACTATTGGGTCCATAATGAATAATAGATATCTAGGACTTATTTATTGTATAAAATTAAACATTTATACTCTTTGATTAATATCTCTCATTTTCCACTTGCCCAACCATTTCAACCACCATTCTACTTTCTGTTTCTGAGTTTGAATATCTAAGATTTCTCATATACATGTTACAATGTAGCATTTGTTCTTCTGTGTCTGGCTTAGTTTCACTTAGCACAATGTGCTCCAAGTTCATCCATCTTGTTACAAATATCAATATTTACTTATTTTTAAAAGGCTGGATAATAGTTCATTGTAAGTATCTACAACATTTTCCTTATCTATTCATATGTCTAAGGATATGTAGACTCTTTCCACCCCCAGCTACTGTGAATAATGCTGTAATGGACACGGGAGAGTAAGTAAGTCTTTGAGATCCTGATTTTAATTCCTTTGGAGTGTATGTCCAGAAATAGCATTGCTGGATTATGTAGAAATACAAATTTTAATTTTTGAGGAACTACTTTATTATTTTCCATAGTGTCTGCACCAATTTATATTCTCGTTAATAATAGAGATAGGACCCTTTTTTCTGTACAACATTTTCAATGCTTGTTATCTTTTGTTTTCATTTTTGGTTTGTTTTGATTATAGACACCCTAACAGGTATGAGGGGATATCTCATTGTGATTTTGATTTTGATTGCCCTGGTTATTAGTTATGTTAAATACCTTTTCATATACAGGCTTTCCATTTGTATATTTTTAAAATATATATATCTTTTCAGTCAGTTCAGTTCAGTCGCTCAGTCGTGTCTGATTCATTGTGACCCCATGGACTGCAGCATGCCAGGCTTCCCTGTACATTGCCAACTCCTGGTGTTTACTCAAACTCATGTCCATCATTTCAGTGATGCCATCCAGCCGTCTCATCCCCCGTTGTCCCCTTCTCCTCCTGCCTTCAATCTTTCCCAGCATTAGAGTCTTTTCAAATGAGTCAGTTCTTCGCATCAGGTGGTCAAAGTATTGGAGTTTCAGCTTCAGCATCAGTGCTTCCAATGAATACTCAGGACTGATCTCCTTTAGGATGGACTGGTTGAATCTCCTTGCAGTTCAAGGGACTCTCAAGAGTCTTCTCCAACACCACAGTTCAAAAGAATCAATTTTTCAGGTCTCAGCTTTCTTCACAGTCCAACTCTCACATCCATACATGACCACAAGAAAAGCCATAGCCTTTATCAGGCGGAACTTTGTTGGCAAAGTAATGTCTCTGCTTTTTAATATGCTATCTAGGTTGGTCATAACTTTCCTTCCAAGGAATAAGCGTCTTTTAATTTCATGGCTGCAGTCACCATCTACAGTGATTTTGGAACCCAAAATAATAAAATCTGACACTGTTTCCACTGTCTCCCCATCTAGTTCCCATGAAGTGATGGGACCAGATGCCATGATCTTAGTTTTCTGAATGTTGAGCTTTAAGCCAACGTTTTCACTCTCCTCTTTCATTTTCATCAAGAGGCTTTTTAGTTCCTCTTCACTTTCTGCAATAAGAGTGGTGTCATCTGCATATCTGAGGTTATTGATATTTCTCCCAGCAATCTTGATTCCAGCTTATGCTTCTTCCAGCCCAGTGTTTCTCATGATATACACTGCATATAAGTTAAATAAGCAGGGTGACAATATACAGCCTTGACATACTCCTTTTCCCATTTGGAACCAGTCTGTCGTTCCATGTCCAGTTCTAACTGTTAATTCCTGACCTGCATACAGGTTTCTCAAGAGGCAGGTCAGGTGGTCTGTTATTTCCATCTCTTTCAGAATTTTCCTCAGTTTATTGTGATACACACAGTCAAAGGCTTAGCCATAGTCAATAAAGCAGAAATAGATGTTTTTCTGGAACTCTCTTGCTTTTTTATGTTCCAGTGGATGTTGGCAATTTGATCTCTGGTTCCTCTGCCTTTTCTAAAACCAGCTTGAACATCTAGAAGTTCTTGGTTCACATATTGCTAAAGCCTGGCTTGGAGAATTTTGAGCATTACTTTACTAGCATGTGATATGAGTGCAATTGTGTGGTAGGTTGAGCATTCTTTGGGACTGCCTTTCTTAGGGATTGGAATGAAAACTGACTTTTTCCATTCCTGTGGCCACTGCTGAGTTTTCCAAATTTGCTGGCATATTGAGTGCAGCACTTTCACAGCAACATCATTCAGGATTTGAAATAGCTCAGCTGGTTTTCCATCACATCCACTAGCTTTGTTCATAGTGATGCTTTCTAAGGCCCACTTGACTTCACATTCCAGGATGTCTGTCTCTAGGTGAGTGATCACACCATCGTGATTATCTGGTTCATGAAGATCTTTTTTGTACAGTTCTTCTGTGTATTCTTGCCACCTCTTCTTAATATTTTCTGCTTCTGTTAGGTTCATACTATTTCTGTCCTTTATCGAACTCATCTTTATCAAACTCACCAATGTTCCCTTGGCATCTCTAGTTTTCTTGAAGAGATCTCTAGTCTTTCCCATTCTGTTGTTTTCCTCTATTTCTTTGCATTGATCTCTGAGGAAGGCTTTCTTATCTCTCCTGGCTATTCTTTGGAACTCTGCATTCAAATGGGAATATCTTTCCTTTTCTCCTTTGCTTTTAACTTCTCTTCTTTTCACAGCTATTTGTAAGGCCTCCTCATCCAACCATTTTGCCTTTTTGCATTTCTTTTCCATGGGGATGGTCTTGATCCCTGTCTCCTGTACAATGTCATGAACCTCCATCCATAGTTCATCAGGCTCTCTATCAGATCTATTCCCTTCAATCTATTCCTCACTTCCACTGTATAGTCATAAGGGGTTTGATTTAGGTCATACCTGAATGGTCTATGGGTTTTCCCTACTTTCTTTAGTTTGAGTCTGAATTTGGCAATAAGGATTTCATGATCTGAGCCACAGTCAGCTCCTGGTCTTGTTTTTGCTGACTGTATAGAGCTTCTCCTTCTTTGGCTGCCAAGAATATAATCACTCTGATTTCAGTGTTGGCTATCTGGTGATGTCCATGTGTAGAGTCTTCTCTTGTGTTGTTGGAATAGGGTGCTTGCTACTACCAGTGAACTCTCTTGGCAAAATTCTATTAGCCTTTGTCCTGCTTCATTCTGTACTGCAAGGCCAAATTTGCCTGTTACTCCAGGTGTTTCTTGGCTTCCTACTTTTGCATTCCAGTCCCCTATAATGAAAAGGACATCTTTATTGGGTGTTAGTTTAAAAGGTCTTATAGGTCTTCACAGAACTGTTCAACTACAGCTTCTTCAGCGTTTCTAGTTGGGGCATAGGCTTGGATTTCCGTGATATTGCATGATTTGCCTTGGAAATGAACAGAGATCATTCTGTAATTTTTGAAATGGCATCCAAGTACTGCATTTTGGACTCTTTTGTTGACTATGATGACTATTCCATTTCTCTTAAGGGATTCCTGCCCACAGTAGTGGATATAATGGTCATCTGAGTTAGATTTGCCCATTCCAGTCCATTTTCGTTCGCTGATTCCTAGAATGTCGACATTTACTCTTGCCATCTCCTGTTTGATCACTTCCAATTTGCCTTGATTCATGGACCTAACATTCCAGGTTCCTATGCAATATTGCTCTTTACAGCATTGGACCTTGCTTCTATCACCAGCCACGTCCACAACTGGGTTTTTTTTTTTGTTTTTTTTTTTTTTGCTTTGGCTCCATCCTTTCATTCTTTCTGGAGTTATTTCTCCACTGATCTCCAATAGCATATTGGTCACCTACCGACCTGGGGAATTCCTCTTTCAGTATCCTATCATTTTGCCTTCTCATATTGTTCATGGGATTCTCAAGGCAATAATCCTGGTTTGCCATTCTGTTCCCCAGTGGACCACATTCTGTCAGACCTCTCCACCATGAGCCGACCATCTTGGGTGGCTCCACATGGCATGGCTTAGTTTCATTGAGTTAGACAAGACTGTGGTCCTGTGATCAGATTGGCTAGTTTTCTGTGATTATGGTTTTAGTGTGTCTGCCCTCTGATGCCCTCTCACAACACCTGCCATCTTTCTTGGGTTTCTCTTACCTTGGACATTGGGTATCTTTCCATGGCTGCTTCAGCAAAGCACAGCTGCTGCTCCTTACCTTGGATGGGGTGTGTCTTCTTTCGGCAGCCCCTCCTGACCTTGAACGTGGAGTAGCTCTTCTTGGCCCTCCTGCGCCCGCGCAGCAGCCGCTCCTTGGATGTGTGGTTGCTCCTCTCGGCCGCCGCCCCTGACCTTGGGCGTGGGGAAGCTCTTCTCGGCTGCCGCTCCTGTGCTGTCACAGCCTGGCGCTCTCAGTCGCTACCCCTGACCTTGAGCGAGTGGTAGTTCCTCACAGCGACGCTTCTGCGTGGTTCGTTACAGCCGGCCTGCTTCTGTGTGGTCCGTCACAGCTTTCGAGCTTCTGCGCGGTCCATCGCAGCCAGCACACAGGAAGCTTCCATAAGCCTCATACCCTTCTCCATCAGAGGGCAGATGGACTGAAAACCACAATCACAGGAAACTAACCAATCTTATCACATGGACCACAGCTTTGTCTATCTCAGTGTAACTATGAGCCATGCCTTGTAGGGCCACTGAAGATGAACAGGTCATGGTGGAGAGTTCTGACAAAATGTGGTCCACTGGAGAAGGAATTGCAAGCCAGTTCAGTACTCTTGCTTTGAGAACCCCATGAACAGTATGAATTTATTTTTTATTGAAGGATAATTGCTTTACAGAATTTTGCTGTTTTCTGTCAAACCTCAGCATGAATCAGCCACAGGTACACATATATCCCCTCCCCCTTGAAACTCCCTTCCATCTCCTTCCCCATTCCACCCCCCTAGGTTGACACAGAGCTCTTGTTGAAGTCTGCTGTTTCCTTATTGATTTTCTGTCTGTATAATCTATTTAATATATATAGAAGGAGGCTTCAATATCAATTTTCAACAGATTATATAGACTATATATATATATAGAATATATATATATGCATATATTTTTCTGTCTATATAATCCATTGAATATATGTAGAAGGAGGCTTCAATGCCAGTTTTCAATAGATTATATAGACTATACATATATATATATATATATATATATATAATCTATTGAAAACTGGCATTGAAGTCTCCTATAATTATTGTACTACTGTCTGTTTTTCCCTTTAGTACTTTTGATGCTTTCTTTATATTTTTAGGTGCTCTGATTTTAGGTGCATATGCATTTACAATTATTATATCTTACTGTTGAAATGAAACTTTTATTACTATGTAATGTCGTACTTTGTATCTTATGACAGTTTTTGATTTAAAGTCTATTTGTCTGATATACATATAGCTACTCTTGCTCTCTTTTGGTTACCATTTACATGATGTATATTTTTTCATCCCTTCAGTTTCAGTCTGTGTGTGTCCTTAAGTCTCAAATAAATCTCTTTCCAGAAATTTGAATCTCTTGTAGGTAGCTTATAGTTAGATCTTTTATCCATTTAGCCACTCTCTTGATTGACAAATTTAATCTATTTTCATTCAAAGTAAATATTGATAGGTAAGAGTTTGCTATTGACATTCTGTTATTCTCTCCATTTTGTAATTCTTTGCTCCTCTCTTGCTATCTGACTTTGCTAATTGATGACATTTTGTAGTGATATGCTTGAATTCTTTTTTCTTTACCTTTTTGTATTTACTGTAGTTGTTCTTTGAGGTTACCATGGTGTTTGCATAATGCTTTTTATAATGGTCTATTTTAAGCTGATAACAATTTCAATCTTATACAAAATTATTTTTTTTCCTTCCACTTTAACTTATTGATGCCAGGACTTTTTCGTATGTGTATCTATCAACACATTTTGTTTTTATAGTTATTCTTAATATTTTGTCTTTTAGCTTTTATACTAAGATTAAAAGTGATTTCTGTAATCATATTACATAATTAAGTTGGCAGGCATTTTTCTATATATTTACCTTTAATAATGATTTATACTTTTCTATGCTTTTGTGTTGTTTAGCATCTTTTCATTTTTACTTTAAGACCTTTTTTCAGGACTTCTTGTAAGGCAAATCTAGTGGTGATGAACTCTCTCAATTTTTGTTTTTCTGGGAAAGTTTTCATCTCTCCTTCCTTGGACCGGGATGGGGAATACATGTAAATCCATGGCTAATTCATTTCAATGTATGACAAAAACCACTGCAATGTTGTAAAGTAATTAGCCTTCAACTAATAAAAATAAATGGAAAAAAAAAAAACAAAGAGCAGTTTTTATCCTGGTATAGAATTCTTGGTTTTCAGGGTTCTTTAAAGTATTTTAATGTGCCATATCACTCCTTTCTGTCTTGCAAGATTTCTGCTGAGAAATCCACTGACTATGGATATGAATATGGTTACTTCATTGTATATAATGTCATCTTTCTCCTGCTGCTTTAACAAGTGTGTTTTTATCTTTGAGTTGTGCCCATTGAATTGAAATATGTTTTAGTGTAGACCCCTTTTTAATCAACCAATTTGGGGTCTTTTGGCTTTTTGAATCTGGATATTCATCTCCCAAATAGTATCGAAAACTTTTCAGCCATTCTTTCTCTCTCTAGCTCTCTTTGTTTTCCATGTGTGGTTGCAGAGCAGTCAGGTGTGACTGGATATAGGCAATGTACTTAAAAAGTATAATAGTCTGAATACCTGGGTACTCACTCCCAGCCATTATTTCTTTGAATAAACATACTGCCCCTTTCTCTTTCCCTTCCTTTCTGGGATTCATATCATGTGTAATTTAATTTTCTTTTTAATTTTGTTATTATCATTATGTGTTTTTAAATTGTATTGGATTATAGTTGATTGATAACTTAGTGTTAATTTCAGATATATAGCAAAGTTAATCTGTTTTACTGTCCACTCTTTTTTAGATTATTTTCCCATATAGGCCATTATATAGCATTGAATAGAATTCAGATTTCTTGATGGTGTCCCATAAGTCTCAATGACTTGCTTATTTCTCTCATCATTCTTTTCCTTTTGTTCTTCTGACTAGATAGTTTCAAATGACATGTCTTCAAGTCTGCTAATTTGTAAATTTTCAGTTAAGTCATTGTATTATTTAGCTTCAGAGTTTGGTTCTTTTTTATGGTTTCTCTGTTGTTAAACTTCTCGTTTTGTTCATGTATTCTTTCTTTGATTTCATTTAGTTGTCTGTGTTCTCTTGTAGCTCACTGAGCCTCTTTAAGATGATTGTTTTGAATTTTTGTCAAGCAGTTTAGAGACCTCCATTCCTTTAAAATTGATCACTAGGGCTTTTTTGGGTTGTTCTTCCTTTATTGGTATGTTTTCCTGGTTCTTCATGACCCTTGTTCCCTGGCATTGATGTCTGTGTATTTGAAGAAAAATTCACCTCTTCCAGACTTTACACAAAGGCTCTCTCTCTCCACCATGGGATTACTTGTGGGCTGAAGAAATCTGTCTTTCTGCTATTCTGTACCAGCTTGAAATGAGGGGTGACTCGGATCAATAAAACTATTCTTCTTATTCTTTTCAATATGTTTTTTTCCTAATTTCTGTGCTCCACCTTGGTGCTATAACCTTTCACATGGATTCCAAAGCCCTCATGAAGGCATTTTCATCCATAGAGGTTTTTTAAATTGATTTTTTTCCCTTCTGTGAAGAGATAAGTGCTGGAGCGTCCTATTCTGCCATCTTACTGATATTCTCCTGTAACTTTTTTCTAAAAGATTAAGAAGCTTTTGAGGTACTGATATGCAAACATTTCCAAGATATATTACAAAGTAAAAAGAAAAAATACAGAATATAATATAGCATTAGTGTAGAAAAGTCAGAGAGAAAAATTATATGGATTTCTACTGGTTAATGAATGTATAATAAACACTTGAAACAAAAGTGATAATAATGATTCCATTTGAGAGGCATGTGAACTGGAGATAGGAAACAGAATCAGAAGGAAGACATTTTTACTTTTTGTTGTTTGAACAATGTGTGTCTAATACCAAACTATTTAATCAATTAAATAGTTTTATAATCATATCACTTATAAATAAATACTTTTAAATGCCTTGCTGATACAGATATAAATAAATGATTAAACATGTTATGGTTTAAGAACAAAATATATACTTATAGTTTGAATGATTTACCATAGATTAGAAATGTCTTGGCTTCCAACACTGTTAATTACTAAGTGAGTCAAGTTTTGAGAGATTTCGTTTTCTTGACAACAAAGTAGAGAAAAGCCTGACAACCACTCTAATAGACTCAGGGTATTTTGAAAGGATTAATTAAGAGCTATGGATTATTTAAAAATCAGCATGCATTTTCATGTTATAATACAGAATGTACAAATTAAATGTTAATGTTATTTTAAATACAGATCATAGAGAAGGATTTTTCCAGTTATGTTTTATGTTTTTCTAAGCTGAAAGAGGAAAAAGAATCTAAAACATTAAACAGAACCTAAATGTAATATGATTTACCTAGCATGAGCTCAAATTGGAGCAGAAATCAAATTTGCTCTTTTACAAAAAATTGCAAATGATTTGCCTAGTTCTTACTGATTGGCAGATACTAGAGGTAACACTAAAAGCAATCTAATTTCTTTGATAAGGTACATATTGGTTTTTTTGTGTTGGAGTATGTGTGTGTCTGTCCATGTGCACATGTGGGCTCTTGTTTCATTTTTAATACATCAAGTAGATATTTGTCTTTAATTAATCATGGTAGAATTAATTCTCAGCATGAACTACTGAGAGTGTTTTATTTTAAAAAAAACTTGATGGTCTTCCAGTTATTATTTTCCCAGAGTCCAACATCTCCCACATTCTTAGCTCTATTAATGTGGATTAATTCTTCTATTCTCCACAGAATCACCAGAAATGACAAGAACAACTAAAACTCACTTCTTTTCTCATCCTTTTAACTCATGATCTGGTTAAGTTTAGAAAAACTATTCCCCTGCCCCACCTTTGGGGCTTCCCTGATGGCTCAGTTGGTAAAGAATCTGCCTGCAATGCAGGAGACCCCAGTTCAATTCCTGGGCCAGGAAGATCTGCTGGAGAAGGGATAGGTTACCCTCTCCAGTATCCTTGGGCTTCCCTTCTTGCTCAGCTGGTAAAGAATCTGCATTGCAGTAGGAGACCTGGGTTCGACCCCTGGGCTGGGAAGATCCCCTGGAGAAGGGAAATTTTACCCATTCCAGCATTCTGGCCTGGAGAATTCCATGAACTTTAATGTTTAATGTTTAAATGCCCCACTTTTAATGCTTTCAGGTTGGAAGCAATTGCAGGCAAAATGATCTCCTTTGGTGAAATACCTGCTGGGAAAATGTTGGCATTTCATATCCTGTGGAGAAGATATTCAAGGGTGGTGTGCCGAAAGTCTAACGTTGTACAGCAAAGCATGTGGGGTCTCATGATTAGGCATGTAAAACAGCATTAACATCTCCTTCTGCTTCTTCATGAAATGAGAATTTTTACTTCTCATACTAAACATAAAACAATAGCACTGAGTGCTCTTTTGTAAATCTATGTGTCATACTTGATTTGCCGTTTTTTTCCCCCACAAGGTATCTCTCAGTTACATTGATTATATTACCAGATTATATGATGACTAAGGCCATTAACAATCCCCTCTTGAGTAGTCAACATAGCAATGTTTAGTTGCCTTGCAGTAACAATCAGGGGATGAAGCAATTTACCATAATTAGATACTATCTGAAAAAAAGTATACACATTAAGGGAAGTTAAACAGACTTCTTTCTTATGGTTAGGGATGACTGTTAACAGAGCAACTTTTTCTGAGTTACAAAGAAAATGATTGCACTTTTAATTTGTTCATTATTACAAATGCAGAAACAACAAATGGTTTTTGTTTGGAGTTTGCCCCATGTGGCTTTGGGCAAGTTTCTTAACCTTTCTCTGTTCTTATTCCATCATCTAGGAGGCAATGATAATAGTCATACCACAATTAGATACTGTTGGTAATTAATGTTTGCAAAGTGCTTTGAGATCCTGGGAAAGAAAAGGCTCTACAAATAAAAATGAAAAATTTATATAAGACATTTAAATTTATTGCAACAGACTTATTCAGACTGAAGACTCAAGAGTGAAATCCCTTGCTTCCTAGTCTTACTTTCTTTTCATCAAATAAGAATATTTTATTCATTTTTTCATATTTGTAATATCTTTTCAAGTCCCTGAGTAGTGATTTCTGCTTTTGTATTCTGTCTGGAATAAAATCACAGTTTGCCTTTTGGTGTTGTTCAGTCATCCAGGAACACTACTCAAATAAGACAAGGTTATCCATTTGGGAAACAGATTTTTGCCTTTTTTTTTTTTTTAAGAAATGGTACCATAGTAATGATGGAATTTTTAAATTTAGACACTGTTTTGTATCCTCACACTTAGCACCTTATTTGTTTCTGGCATCCAGGGGCAGGAAATGGAGGAAGAGGTAGTGGGCTACAGAAGTCTATCTAGGTGGATTAGACACAATGTTCCTGAGATAGGCCTTCTGTCTTAGTCACAATTTGGAAAATCTATATATATGGGGGGACTTGGTTATTCTGGTGGAACATATCTACAGAAGGATCAGATGTTAGGTGGCTCAGTGGTCATCATATCATTTTTTTTTTCCGTGTGTGTGTATTAAGTCACTTCAGTCATGTTCAGTTCTTTGCTACTCCATGGACTGTAGTTTGTCAGGCTCCTCTGTCCATGGGGTTCTCCAGGCAAGAATACTGGAGTGGATTGCCATGCCCTCTTCCAGGGGATCTTCGTGATGCAGGGATCAAACCCAAGTGTCTTATGTCTCCTGCATTGGCAGGTGAGTTCTGTACTACTAGCGCCACCTGGGAAGCTCAGTGGTCATCATCTCATATTTCTTTCCAGGTCTACTCAAACCTGGAAGAGGATTGAGGTACTAGGTTAGGTAATGGAGTAAGGATTCAGAGTAGTGACTGTGGTAGAAACTAGACAGAAGATTAGTGAACCACATCAATATAGGGTGGGGGATAAAGAGAAAGGTGTAAAGAAGAGGAATAAATTGAAAAGGGAGAGGTGGAAATATTTTCCCAAGGAAATGGGTCTCACATAAAAAAAAAAAAAAAGAAAACATTAGCATGAACATAAAGTACTTATTATTTGCCAAGCACTAAGAACTTTACAAGCTTTCTCACCTTTAATCCTCTCAAGCAATTTATGAGTTAGATACTATCATTATGCACATTTTATAGATGAAACTGGAGACCATGCAAGTGAAATAATTTGCCCAAAGTCACACAACCAGTAATCGACAGAGTTAGGATTTGAGCTCAGGCAGTTTAGCTCCAAAATCTATGCAGATAGTTTCTATCTACTACAGAATTTTATTGCTGGTTGGTAGGAAAATGACTTGAGAGAAAATGCAGAAGTTTTGGCAATCTTTACTGGGCTACTAGATCTCAGGGAGGCTGATCTAAATCCAAACTTAAATGAATGGTGAGGTTGAATCTGCTGACACTTTAATTTGAAATGGCTCAGAAGCTAGGGATGATTAACATTTGCAATTTGAGTCACCATTGAACTCATCTATGAGGGACTCAGAAAGGAAATAAAGCAGAGAAGCGGTAGTGGGAGCAGTAACCATTTCCTATTAGAGTACTAGAATTAGAATTTGTTATTTTACTGTCTTCCGGTATCACCATCTTTACAGAGTCAGTACACATCTATGATTTGTAGGTGAGCTCTGGGCTTAAATAATGTCCATAGAACTATGCTAGTCCGTTAGTTTAGCTCACATTCTCAAAGAGACTCAAAGAAGAAGTTCGGTTCCGTTCAGTTCAGTTGCTCAATCATGTCCTACTCTTTGCGACCCCATGGACTGCAGCACGCCAGGCTTGCCTGTCCATCACCAACTCCAGGCACTTGCTCAAACTCATATCCATTGAGTCAGTCATGCCATCCAGCCATCTCATCCTCTGTCATCCCCTTCTCCTCCTGCCTTCAATCTTTCCCAGCATCAGGATATTTTCTAATGAGTTGGCTCTTCGCATCAGGTCGTCAAAGTATTAGAGCTTCAGATTCAGCATCAGTCCTTCCAATGAATATTCAAGACTGATTTCATTTAAGATTGACTGGTTTGATCTCCTTGCTGTTGAAGTGACTCTCAAGAGTCTTCAACATCACAGTTCAAAAGCATCAGTTCTTTGGTGCTCAGCTTTCTTTATGGTCCAACTCTCACATCCATACATGACCACTAGGAGGACCATAGCTTTGACTATATGGACCTTTGTTGGCAAAGTAATGTCTCTGCTTTTGAAAGGCTGTCTAGGTTTGTCATAGATTTTCTTCCAAGAAGAAAGTGTCTTTTAATTTCATGGCTGCAGTCACTGTCTGCAGTGATTTTGAAATTCAAGAAAAGAAATTCTTTCACTCTTTCCATTGTTTCCCATCTTTTTGCCATGAAGGGATGGGACCAGATGTCTTGATCTTAGTGTTCTGAATGTTGAGTTTTAAACTAGCTTTTTCACTCTCTCTTTCACCTTCATCAAGAGACCCTTTAGTTCCTCTTTGATTTCTGCCCTAAGACTGGTGTCATCTTCATGTCTGATGTTCTTGATATTTCTAGCCAGAAAAAAAATGGTGGAAGTATGATAGATGGAACAAGAATAGTGGAATATTAATAATTATTGAAGCTGGATTATATGTCCATGATGTTTCACTATTTTCTATAATTTGGTGAAATTTTGAAAATTTCTTTAATGAATAGCTAATGGTGGTATCATCTGCATATCTGAGGTTGTTGACATTTCTCGCTGCAATCTTGATTCTAGTTTGTGCTTCATCAAGCCCAGCATTTCACATGATGTACTCTGCATATAAGTTAAATAAGCAAGATGAGAATATACGGACTATATGTGCTCCTTTCCCAATTTGGAACCAGTCCACTGTTCCACATCCAGTTCTAAGTATTGCTTCTTGCCCTGCATACAGATTTCTCAGGAAGCAGATAAGGCAGTCTAGTATTCCCATCTCCTTAAGAATTGTTCATAGTTTTTTGTGATCCATGCAGTCAAGTGCTTTAGCATAGTCAATGGAGCAGAAGTAGAGTTGCTGCCTTCCAACTCAATAAATCTTCATGATTTACTGTGTTCTTCAATCCAAGCACTGAATAATTCAAATTTTCTTTAGTTAACAAAGCCAGGTAAGATCACAATCCAAATTTGCCTGGGAGAGTTATATATATACATTTATAAAACTTACCTTTTAGCCTCTAGCTCTTTTAGTGATTGGAATAAATTTGTATGATTTTCCTGAAATGTAATTTGTATAATTTACCAATTTGAATCTTCTGAATAAAGTTAATCCCCAGGAACAAAGTGTGTGTGTATGTGTGTGCATGTGTGTGTGCATGTGTGTGTGTGCGAGTGTGTGTGTGTAGTCTATGTAAGACTATGTATATATAGTCTATGTATGCTTTTCCATTAAATATACAAATTGAAACATTTAAGTGTGAGATTCCTAATGCCACTGTAATGTCTGGAGATGAGAAGTGAAAGAGAGAGTAGAAAAGAATTGATTGAGCTCGTGATATAATGTAGGGAAGCATAGGGAATCAATATTTACTGCATGTTTATGCTCTGTTAGACTTTATGCCAAATGGTTTACATATGCAGTATTATCTTATAAACTATGAAAAAAATATTGTTTTCATATTTTAGGTGAGAAAACTGAGGCTCAGAGAGTTTAAATAATTTGTTCAAAGCCACACTGCTGGAAAATAAGCGGTCAAGCCAAAATGTGAATTCATATCTGTTACTGTTAAGTGTAATGTGACAATCGCTCATCACATTCCTTTTCTTTTATGTATATTTTCATGTATATACATGGTCTAATTTCAACTGAAAAGTATCATTCACTTGGAAGTTGCTCAGATTATTTAATTTGTGCCTCAATAGCTAGAGTCTATATTTGAAACTGGGCAAATCATTAAAATGATTATTCTAATGTTAATAACAGTTAAAAAGCTAATTTTAAAAAAGTGAGCTGGATTAGATGCCACAGAGCATAAATACTTTACATGAATTATTTAATTTGTTCTTTACGAAAAACATCATGATGTAGATAACAATGATTATATGAGGAAACAAACTCAGAAAGGTTAGCTGACTTGTCTATGATCACACAACTGCTAAATATCAAATCAGGATAAAAACTTGGGTCTGTTTTGCTATAAGGCTCAAGTTCTTCCCTACTACTCCTTCAGGCTTTTCTAAAATATTTTTTAGTTAGCTTTATAGTAAGCTAAAGTCTAAGCTTGAAGGATTTTTATGCAGCATTGTCTTCTCTGAGGGCTTTTAACGTGTGCACTGTTAGAATAAGAAATGATGCCTCAGCCTGTAAATTGATCCTGTTTGGGAATCCATAATGAAGCACCATGAGCCCAGTGGGTAGATCTTTTTCTTTGTTAATCCTTAAGTATACCTCACTCCTACTTTAAAGTTTTGGTATCCCCAGCACTTAGCTCAATGTCTTAACATGGCTGGGTCACTTGATACTTATTTACTGGTTAGTGTGAAATCTAGACTGGCACTTCTAGGAACTAAATGGAGATGGGAGGGTGGTCATGGAGAGCCCTCCCCCCACTTTTTTTTAAACCTAAGTGTGAAAAGTAGAAAAAAAAATAGCAAGAGGCTTTGAAGTGGGACAGAAACAACAAGAGAAGCTTGTCATAAGTTTATTAAAATTGCTGGAAAAAAGGAAAATGACCCTCATTAAAAGCTGCAAACTTCTTGCTGTCTTGCATAAATGAAGTTTAAAGGTTTCCATTTCATATGGCAATTCAAACTGCTTTTCTTTAAGTAGGCACAGCAGTGCCTTTCGATGCAAAAGGCAGAACCTCTAAAAGTTGGGCTGATCTCTGCCCTTTCAAAAACAGAAGAGATTGAAAACTAATCATTTTGGAAATTAAGAGCTGATACTTGGTATTCATTCTAAGGACACCAGAGGTGGAGAGGAAGCCATGGGAAACCATTCCAGCCACCCATAAAGCTGCTGGCAAGCTGAGACTTTGGGAACTGTTTTTAGAAGGTTGGATCCCTGGTTAATAAATCCTCAAGATGAGAATAATTGATGCTGTCGTGGCTGCTACTTATGTAAGGATTTCGTGTTCAAAGGATCTGTGCCATGAAAGACATAAGCAACATTAAAGGTTGCAAGCCGATTTAACAAAACAAGTTTGGTAAGAGAACTGTCAATAACAGGCACAGGCAAATGTGTTACAGCTTGAGTCAGGCTTGAGCCAGTCTGCCTGCATGCTGTTCTCTTCTACAGGTGGGGCAGCACTTGGCAAAGCTGACATGGATTTGGATTTTAAAGCTATGTAATGATTTCAGTATTTCGTTTTCCTGCAAATCATTAAGGATGATTCAAAACCAAACCAGATGGCCACGCAGCTACTGTGGAATATCAGCTACAGGCCAACCTTTTATTTTTCTTCAGAACATTACCTCTTACAACAACTTAAATTTCTAAAGTGTCTTAAATGCAGCAAAACACACTTCCTTGGGAGAGTCTGAAATGTGTCTCTTTTTCTTCCAACTACCTTTAGTAGTCTCATGAAGAGCTAATGCCTCTTAGAACTCAGAAAGCCAGCATGAACATTCGTAGGCTAGGGAACATAATATTCATTGGGAGTGGGCTGGAAGGGGGCATTTGTTAGGATTGCACTGTGTTGTCTGTTTTATTCATTTGGTTTTGTCTTTAAAACATTGAAGGAATAAACACAATGAAGACAGCTATAGAGCTGGGAAAAGAGATTGAAGCCGGCCTAGGAGGCTTTAAAACGTTTTGTAAAAAGTTTGTAGTCCAGAAACATGACAGCCCCAGACTTGTGATGTGTGTGTTTTGTTTTGTGTGTGTTGTTTTATGCACTCTTTCATTTCTCTTCGGAACCTTTTCTAATTGTTAGCAAAATGATCCTACATTGCTTTCCCCTTCTTTATTTTAGCTTTTAAATTTTTGAAATAATTTTATTTACTGAAGAATGGTAAAAATAGTAGGGAAAGTTCTTGTATATCTTTTACGCAGCTTTCTTTCATGTTAACACCTTAGAGAAATGAGACAGACTGGCACCTGGGACCCTTTACGGCAGTGTTGCAGCCCTTGCACCTGGACATACCTCTCTTGGAGCAACACAATGCAAAGAAACTGTATGGCACTAAAAATAACTTCATGCATGGGCAGTTAGGGCAAGTTCAGGACAAAAGATACAAAGAGACCCTCCCCCTGCCAAAACAACAACAACAACAACAACAACAACAACTGCACTTCTGAAGAGCCTGGAGTAAAAGCAGTGTGCTGTACATGACCCCTGCACACAATACCACCTAAGGGGTGGGCAAAACACCTAAGCCTTTCCTCTGGCCCAACTCCTGGACACACCTCTACCCTCATCCCAGGAACAGGCTTGCCCATCTTCCTCAGAGAGTGAGTAAACAAAGGGACCTGTTGTTTGTTCTCACTCCCCTCTGCTGCTATGGGGGCCCCCAATAAAATCTTGCCTGGATTTCTTGTCTGGCTTGTAATAAATTTCACTGGCTGGGGAAGGCCAAGAAACCTGTTCAGTAACAGCACTATGGTAAATTTGTCAAAACTAAGAAACTGACATTGATGCATTATTATTAGCTAAGATTTAGAATTACCTTGAATTTCACCAGTCTTCCCACCAATATTCTTTTTCTGTTCAGGATGCAGTACAGGATTTCACATTTTAATTAGTCATCATGTCTCTTTAGTTTCCTCTAGTCTGTGGCATTTTGGGGAGGTCTTTCCTTGTTTTTCATAACTTTGATATTTTTGAATACTGAGCAAGGTAGTTTGTAAAATGGTTGATTTGAAATTTGGTTGATGACTTCTCATGATTGGACTGGAGTTATAGATTTGGGAGAAGAATACTACAGAAGTGATGTGCCCTTTTTCATTCGTATTATGTTAAAGTGAACATGATATCAACTTGATTTATCACTCATGATGTTAAAAAGAAGATCATGCTATTTTTTAAAAAGGTGTACCTGTATAATGGCTTGTTTTGGTAACTGGCTAACTGATCAAAGTACAAAAAGTGCCTATCTCAGTGCTTGACACTCGGTAAATGTTTTTTTCTTTCCTTTCTACCTCCCTTCATTCATTCATTCAGCAACAATTATATATTGAGTCAGCCAGTGCAACTGTGTCAATTCTTTTTATATACTTATTTTTTCAGTAAACAAATATTTATTAAAGGGTGATTATGTCCAGGGATGAAACTAGAGCAAGAAAAGTGAGGAATTTGCCTTGGATACGAACTTCAACTGTAGCAGTAAACAGTTGCTAGTCAAAATCAGAGTAGTCTATTCTTTGAACATAAGTATTAATGGCTAATCAGTAAGTTACATCAACCTTGATAAAATTGACATTCATTAGATCTTTGCCACTTAGCAAATATAAGAACTTGGGCTGGCCATTAAACTTTCTAACTCCCAAATTCTACAAATTCAAAATGAAAACAATGGTAGTACCTACCTCATGGAATCTTTCTGTGAAGATCAAATGAGATATGACCAATAATATGATTGATCAGTACAAGGTCTGGCATTTAGTAATTATTCAATTATTGGTGGTTGTTATTCTCATCAAAACAACAAAAAGCAGTTGATTCAAACCTCTCTTCTATTGTTTATAAGATTCTATCTTGTCTTGTTCACTAGTGGAGTCAATCAGATAGATTACCTTACCAATTGAAGACATCCACGTAACAACTGCTGCTGCCAAAAATACAGCCAGCAATCAGCCATATGATAAATGTTAAGAATATGCTAGCTTCTTTTAGCATTGCTTTTATTGTTTATTATTATTATTATTCCCTAAAAGAGTGAAATGGATCCCAGCTACATGCATCTACAGAGCATTCCCTTAGGAACTGTGAGTGTCTTAGATTTTACCTTACTTGGAAGATGCTACAGTTTCATGTATGCTATAAAAAGACATAAAATTGTTGGATCAGAGGCAAAGGACAGAGTATCAACCTGTCCTTGCATTGGTTTCCTGATCTGCAGTTCTCACATGGCAATATAAAGAAGGCTAAGTGATATCTGAGCATGGAGTGGGTTGGTTACAGGAGAGGAATCCTGGGCTTAGGGAATTAAAATCTTAAAAAAAATGATGGTAAAGTATATTTGTTCCAGAGGTGACACTATCTGTATCTTTTAAGACTGTAAACTATACAAATATCCTTGTAAAGATAATTTTGAACAAAGGCAGTTAGTGCCTTTGCTAACCAGAAGTGCAGGAACACAAGATATCTATGAAGAATTGTGTCACTACAGGAAATAGGAGACATTTGCCCAACCTTATCTGCTCCACCAAGAAAGACAATTTAAATAGGAAAAAAGCCACAAAGGCAGGCATTTCCTAATTCATTATCCCCTCTTCTGATTTGTTTTTAAAGTCTACTTACTCTGTTAAGTAAATGTAACTAGACTCAAGATGATACTCTGACCTCTCATTCAGAATGTATTTCAGAACAGGAACACCTGTTCTCTTGATAGTGATGTGATTTTTATCTGTATGCTGAGATTTAGATTCAGCTTGGACCTTCTTGACTAGTCTATGTCCATAGACTCTTACCACAGCTTCTTTACTTGGCTGTTGCAGTTGGTTTCCTTTTTCTAGTGTGAGCCAATGTCTTGAATTTGATCTCAGATTTGTTCTCTAGATTGATTAATGGGCTTATTTTCAAATTGTTGTATTTGGGGACTGAGCTAAAGGTTTTTAGGGAACCTCAATTTACATATGGCCTGAGATTGACCTGGTCTTGTTTTAAGGGGAGATTGGCTTCCCCATCCTGTGTGTGGGCTCTGTGTGGAACAGCTCAGAGTCTTTGAGGGAAGGTGTCCTTTTGGTGATGAACCAGGGAGAGATCCAAGCTCAGAACTTGTTCTTCAGCTTCACCTTAATGAAGCTACGGCACTCCTCCACCATGAGCAGGGCCAGTCTAAGGGCCAGGCCTATGAAGTAACTTTTCCCCATGCACTACAAAGTCATCCACATTGCCTCTTACTTCTACTTCTATACCTCCTTGGAAGCTAGCCAATGCAAGCAGTCAACTATAAACATCTTCCCTTTGTGGAGGTCTGGTATTACAGACCACTGGAAATCTCCTCTTTAATAGAACCATTAATTGGAATATATAAAACACATGCTCTTGTACTTGATCTGGCTGCAGATGAGATACAAGTTCACAAGTGATAATGTTAGAGTTGTCATTTTTAAAGGTAGTTCCATTTTTCATACCCTGTAAATTCACAGCCAAATAATAGATTTTTATATTGGACTAAATTTAATAGCTCTTGGTCTTAGTCTGTAGGCTAAATCCCAGTGAAAGTTAGAGTTAAATCTATATATTTGTTTCTCAGTTACACAAAGAGAAAAGAATAACACTTTTTGAATACATTGTTCCTAGGGACTATTATCTTTGAAGACCCATGTCTACTTGGTCAGTTTTTAGAAATAAGAGTAACAATACTGGAAATGACTGTTTTCCTTTTTTTCTTTGAAAAACTGCAAAGAGCAGTATGTCTTTGTAGTGGTGAATGAAGACATCTTTGGCCTATTGCTAATGAATGGTATAACAAAACTACCATTAGAGATTGTTGATCATATTACTTACATAGCATCTTAAAACAGGAAAAGACCCTAGAACTCATTAGGCATAGCCTTCTTGTTTTTATAGAAGGTAAAGGTCAGAGAACTTGTTTGCTAAGGTCACAAAAATAAAAACTGCCAGAACCAATATTTATAATTGTTTCCTAATGCTATAAAGTTAATTGGTTTGTTGTAGGTGTTCCATAAATAATTATTGAAAGGATAAAGGAATAATTGAAATGCCTTACTATATATTACCCTTTCTATGTGAATGATTCTTGTTTTAATAAAGTATAATATACATAATGAAAAATTCACAAATGATTAGTGCAAAGCTAGAGGAGTGAATTTTTAACAAAATGAACACACTCACAAAACCACTACTGAGATAAAAACAGCTCATTATCAATATTCCAGCTGGCATTGCACCTCAGGCCGCCGCCAAGTCACTTCAGTCGTGTCCCACTCTGTGTGACCCCACAGAGAGCAGCCCACCAGGCTCTGGCGTCCCTGGGATTCTCCAGGCAAGAATACTGGAGTGGGTTGCCATTTCCTTCTCCAATGCATGAAAGTGAAAAGGGGAAGTGAAGTCGCTCAGGTCCTGTCTGACTCCTAGCGACCCCATGGACTGCAGCCTACCAGGCTCCTCCGTCCATGGGATTTTCTAGGCAAGAGTACTGGAGTGGGTTGCCATTGCCTTCTCCATGCACCTCAGTCACTACTCCACAAATTGCTATTGTGATTTACAGTACAATTTACTAGCTTTATCCCCTTTTTGAAATTCATATAAATGAAGCATGCATTATATGCTCTCATATCTGATTTTGAGTTGAATATTATCTGAGATATTTAACTGAATTATTGGGTGTAGCTCTAGTTTATTCTCATCAATATTTCACTATATGACTGTTGCAATTAATTTTTCCACCCTACTATTTACAGATGTTTGGGTTGTTTTCAGATTTTAACTCATGAATTACTACTACAAGCACTCCCGTTCATGTCTTTGTTGACATTTCCCCCTATTTTGAATAAATCAAGCATTTTTATTATTCTACTTCACCCTCTAACTGCTTGCTATTTATATACCCTTATACCATTCTTTTAGTAGTTACACTAGAGATTACATCATATGTTTTATAGACACCAATATAATTTAGTATTTGGGTATGTCTCAGATAATCATAGGACTTTATACTTTTAATATTTATAATAATATAATTCTAATTATATTTCCATATTTGATTTATTATCATTATTTATTTTAATTACACATAGATTTTTAAACTCTACAAGTAGGTATTATTATTATTTCATATAGCCAATATTGATTCAGATTTATCCATACATTTACCCTTTCAACTATTTTTTGTTTCTTCTTAAATTTATATGTACCCATCTGGGATCATTTCCTTTTGGCTCAAGAGCCCCTTTGGAGATTGTTTTTGGTGTGAGCATATTGGCTACACAATCTGTTTTATTTGTCTAGAAATGTCTTCATTTTGCCTTCAGTTTTGAAGGCTATTTTTTCTGGTTTTAGAATTCTAGAATAGCTGTTATTTTCATTCAGTACTTTTAAGATATCATTCCATTGTCTTCTGCCTTCTGTCATTCTGTTGAGAAGTTGGCTGTCAGACTTGTCCATTTAAAAATGTATGGCAAAAACCACTACAATATTGTAAAGTAATTAGCCTCTAGATAAATAAATTTTAAAAAAAGAAAAAAAATCTTTTAAAAAATGAAAGTAACCTTTTTCTTCTGTACCTGCTTTAAGATTTTCTTTCCTTTGATGTTCAATAGATTTACTAAGATATACCTAGATGTGTGTTTCTTGATATTTTTTCTGCTTAGCATCTGAAGCATTCTTTAACTCTATAGTTTGATGCCATCAATCAATTTAAGTAATTTCTTGATCATTACTTCTTTAAATGTTACATCAGTCTGATTTTTCTCTCTTCCTTCTCTAAGATGACCATTAGATATATGTGAAGCCTTTAAAAGAAAAAAAAATGATTCTATATGTTTCTTATACATTTCTATATTTTTCATTCTTTATTCTAATCATGATTCATCATGGGTATTCATGTTTGTGCTCAGACCCTATTGACTGTAGCCCACCAGGCTCCTCTGTCCATGGAATTTTCTGAGGCAAGAATACTGGAGTCTGTTGCTATTTCTTACTCCAGGGGATCTTCCACAGCCAGGGATTGAAACTGTGTCTCTTGCATCTCCAGCATTGGCAGGCAGATTCTTTACCACTGTGCCATCTGGGAAGTCCATTTTCACATGAATATTTCTTACTAATTTATCTCCTAGTGCACTAATCCTCTGTTTGGCCTCTTTCACTCTTCTATTAAATCCATCTTTGATTGAATATTAGACATTATTTATAAAAAATTATAGAGTCTTCCCTGAGGGCTCAGTGGTAAGGAATCTGCATGCAATGCAATAGATGCAGCAGGAGCTGCAGGTTTGATACCTGGGTCAGAAAGATTCCCTGGAGATGAAAATGGCAACCCACTTCAGTATTCTTTACTGGGAAATCCCATGGAGAGAGGAGCCTGGTGGGGCTCAGTCCATGGGATTGCAAGAGAATCAGATATGACTTAGCAACTAAGCAACAAACAACAATGAGAAACTATAGAAGTATAATGTGATATTCTTCTTGAGAGAACACACTCTATTTTTTGACAGGTAACCAGAGTAGGAGTTGATTATCTTAATCCATTCATGAGCTGAGCTGAATTAAATCTAGATTTCAAATGCTATAAAGCATGGTCTACTTCTTGTTTTTTGTCACTCCTAGGGTCTTTGTCTCGAGGGGTCCCAACCTAGCCTGGTGAATTTCCCAGAGCTCCTCTTCTTTTGAAGGTATTGAACTCCAAATTTGTCTACCCAGATCCATTAAGTAGATGATAACTTCACTTAGCACTTCAGCTCTTCTCTGATCAGCTTAGTTTCTAGTTCTGTGCAGCATAAGAATTAACAAATAAATGCACATATACAGAATACTGGTCTCACTGAGTTTCTCCTCTCTCTGAGATTTTTGACAACCTCAAGCCCTGCTTACATTGGAAGCTCTTTTAAACCTTTAAACAGACTCCCTTTTATAGTTTATCTAATTTTATTTTTTTTTTAAATGGAATAGTTAGTTCACTACTACTACTCCCAAACTCTCTAATGTTATTTATTTTCACTTACAATGGAAAGTCTCTAATTAAATAATGTGAATAAGGTTCCATTACATACTTATTTTGATGCGTGTGCAAAAATTATTCTTGCTGAACACTGAACATACCATGGATTTGTGGTCATTGTTTTATTTTACTTTTTAAGATTCAAAATTTAAACATTTCAGTATGTTTGTTTATGTGCAAATGCTTGTACTAATGTAAGCAAGTTGGTAGTAGCAGTTTCCATGACTTCAAATAAGATTCTTGTGCAGTGTTTTTATTATTTCTTAAAAAAAGTTCTTACTATTGTAAAGGAAAGAGTTGAAGGCCTTAAGTGAGTAATCTTTTGGTTGTATAAATATTCAACAAAAATGTAGCTTAAGCCAAAAGGATTTTATTGACTCATATAACTACTATGTTCAAGAGTGGATTCTGGCTTGGGGCCCATCTGGAACAAGGGACTCTTAAGATGATGTCAGAAGTTAGTCTTTTTTCTATCTTTAAAGTAAATTTTTTATTTTGTATAATGGTCTTATTTTTTTAAGTTAGATTTTTCTATACAGTGGAAAAGGTGGCTCTAAGTATAGCCAATCCAAACAGTAGAGAAACCCTTTCTCTTCTATTGTCTCTTTTTGTCCCTATAGTACATATACATATGTAATGGAAAGACTCTGATTGGCACAGTATAAGTCACATGCCCAACCACAGTCTGATCATCTGTGAAGATATGGTACTATAAGTGTCTAAACTTTGGTCATATGATCATCTTTGTGGTCAGGGATGCAGATCACTGTGATTGACAGTCCCAGCATGATTACCTAGGAAAATACAGCTGCTTGTTATAATTTCTTTCTCTGAAGTACTATGGAGAATACTTGAAGAACCTGTATTTATGGGTCATATGTCATTATAAGTTAGTAAGAGGTATTCAGAAGGATCTAGGGCCTTTGTTTGTCCTGTGCTTACTTACATGGCTGCATTTTGGTAGTTCATAACCTGATCAAGATTTTGGGTTCAGTTTCTCCCCATTACCTAGCCCTGGCATAAAAGCTTTGGTCTGAATATATATTGGAAATAAAGGAAATTTACTCAGTGAGAGGAACCTACCTGTCAGCTCATCCAGACACACTTGATACCAAGATCTTCCTTTTAGAGTAACTGCCTAATATCAGCTTTTGCTAGTTTTCCTTTGTAGCATTTCATCCAACCATGTTCTCCTAATTATTTTTATTTACATACTCCAGATTATTCAAGCTTGAGGATTGGCTACAATTCAAATGGGCAGTGTATAAAAATTCATTATGTTGTCAATATTTTTTGTTCTGGGTACTTACTTCTGTTCTGGATAATTTTGCTTGGTCTCAAAAAAATTCTGGTTACTCACGCTGTTTTAATTATACCTTTGTCAACTATGGGTGCAATAGAGACCTGAATCTTAAAAACTACTTGCACTCCAGAGATGGTGAATATTCAAAGGTAGAACTAGTATTCAAATTTTCAGGTAACTTTGACTTCAAAGCCCAAATTTGCTTCAAGGAAGCAAGTGATTGGAAGTTTATACAAGGAGAAAGGAGGCTACATGACAGCTGTGTTCATGCCTTCTACCTTTCAGAGGAACTGAACTCTCAGAGGATTATGGTGCTAATCAAAAGGCAAGAATTAGTTTCAGAGTTTCTAGGATTAAATCTGTAGCAGGGGCACCAACTGAAGATAGCACAGGCACCAGGAACTGAAGGGACAGTCTACTAGGGAAAACTGAGGTTACAATACCAAAACTATCAAGTCTAAATGCCAAATTTAGAGATCAAAGTTAGGTTAAGTCAAGATTCCAAGCTTGACAGAAGCAGGATGAATGGTCAGTGATTCTGAATGAGTATGGGCAAGGGGAGATTTCCAAAATTATTGCCACCAATTAAGTAGGTATTTGTGCTTCACATCATTAGGGAACATAGTATTTAGGTGGATACTATAGATATAAAAAGCCAGAAATAGATCACACAACAGCCAAAATAGGCAAGAGTTCTTAGTATATTCAGCAAGGAAAGGGGCTAAAAAAAAGGAATAGGTGAATGTCCTGGAAAGCAGTGATTAAGGCTATGTGGCACTAAGACTTGCAAAGAACTAATTAAAAGCTGCCATCCCCCAGGTCAAACCCTTTGAATGGGAGATGGAAAACAACTCAGCTAAGGCTTTGAAATGGCTAGGATTCCAAGACAAAGAGTGACAAATAGCAGTTACTGCCACTAGTTAATGAACAGTTTCCCAGCTTGTCCAGTGTAAAAGGGATTGCTAATCCCCCTATTGTTTCTTTAGCCACACCCACAGATCAGCACTGCCATTAATCTCCTTACACACCAAACCCTGGCAACTCTTAAAAGGAATTTTCCAGGCACTTTAGTTCAGGGCTCTAATGGTCACAGCTCATAAGTCATGCACTGATTCCTTCTGCACCTGGAAACTGTGGGTGGGGGCTGGTTTTCTGCTAGACCTCAATGACTAATGCACACCTGCACTTTCTATTGTTCCTGTTGGCAAGAGAAATATTTCACAAAACAGCTTGAACAGGGAGTTGTCAAAAAATTTGGGCAGCAATTCCGACATGGGATTTGTTTTCTTCGAGATTGAAATTAGGTGAGATATTGCAGGATTTTAGAATTATTATATCATTTTTTCACAACTTGTCTTAATTTAATTTAGTACCTTTTACTGGGAAGAAAAAGAATTACAGTTTCCTTTGGTATAAATGAACCAGAGGAAGTATATCTCCTCTCCTTAGCTATTGTGCCTACTAATTTGGGAAATTTGGGGATGACTCCAATATTATGATGCTGTTTCTTAGAGGTGACTTTGAAGAAGTATCATGTTAATTCACACCCTAGGTAATTTGCTCAAGCTAACACTCACTGATTGCCACGTCTTCAAAAGAAAGAAAAATCTACTATAACTAAGAAGTAATTTATAGGTCAAGGGCATGCCAGTTCTCTGGAGTGGAGAGAGTAGGAGAAGAAATCTAGGCTTTGGAAGAAAGTGAATCTATAGTTTGCAATTAAACACCTAATTCACACTGTAAAGTGTCAATCGACACAATGTAGGTATCCAACAAATGTTCTATCATGTTCATACAGCAGATTATGGATGTCATTCAAGGTGCCAGAACTAGGATTTAGTTTTAGGCAAAAAGTTAGGAAATGGACTGTAGTCAGGAATCAGAAAAAGATTGAATTAGAATCAAAGCAGTAAGCCAGGCTCAAGATATGTAGAAAGCCAATATAAGGATAAAATTTGGTCAGAACCTAGATGAACACGAAGGAATAAAGATACAAATATATATTAAAAAAAAAAAACATGCAAGATGTCCAAAGCTCATGTTGTTTCCAAGGTGATGGATGATGCAAGAGGTCTAGAAGCTTGTGGTCCAAATATAGTTTCTGGAGATTATGGGGACATGTAAACTGAAACTGAAAAGATAAAATAAGGCAGAGAGGCCAGATTAAAGTTCTCAGGCCAGTAGATGTAAAATTGTGGTAGTATTCTAGTTATGAATAAGTTTTCCTTGGTCTGTGAAGTGTTTTGAAAGGCAATGTAACTAGGCAGATGTTATACTTGGTTAGTACATGACTCTGAGCAATTATTTCCCCATATCAGGCCAGCTTCACACATTTGTTATTTTTGCCCGATTTGTGTTAGATATTTTAATTTGTCACTCCTGGTGGAGGCCATCTACCTGGCACTTTATCTCCACATCTTTTCAGTTCCCATGGTCATTTAGTCCCAACTATCAGAAATGGCTTTGCCCTAGTCTGGCACCAGAAAGTCTGTTTCTAATGAGGAGGGACTAGGGAAGTCTGGTTTAGTTCTTCCATACTTCAGCAACACAATGGTTCTGCTTCTCATCTAGTGCCTGATTTTGTCCTAGCTAGGATCTTATTCCTTGTAACTAAACTCAATGTTTGCACTTCAGTTTCAATACCTAGGTCTTTGACTTGTTCACTGATATTGACATCCTGTGTTTATATCCTCCCTGGAAGAGGAAATGGAAACCCACTCCAGTATTCTTACCTGGGAAATCCCATGAACAGAGGAACATGACGGGATACAGTCTATGGGGTTGCAAAAGAGTCAGATGTGACTTAGCAACTAAACAGCAACAACAATATTCCATTGTGTATATATGCCACTTCTTTATCCATTCATCTGTTGATGGACGTGGTTACTTCCATGTTTTGGCCATTGTAAGTAGCAATGAAATGAACATTGGGGTCCATGTGTCTTTTTGAACTGTTTTTCTCTGGTTTTATGCCCAGGATTGGGATTGCTGGATCATATGTTAGCTCGATTTTTAGTTTCTTATAGAACCCCTATACTGTTCTCCATAGTGGCTATACTAATTTACATTCCCACCAACAGTATAGGAAAGTTCCCTTTTCTGCATGCTCTTTCCAGTATTTATTGTTGGTAGGTATTTTATGATGGCCATTTTGACTGGTATGAGATGATATCTCATTGTAGTTTGATTTGCATTTCTGTAATAATTAGAGAAGGTGAGCATCTTTCCATGTATCTCTTGGCCATCTGTATGTCTTCTTTGGAGAAAAGTCTAGTTCGATCTTCTGCCCATTATTATAATTATTTTTTTTTAACATTGAGTGCCACCATCTGTTTGTAAATTTTGGAGACTTGTCGGTTCCATCATTTGCAAGCATTTTCTCCCATTCTGTGGGTTCTTTTGGTTTTGTTTATGGATTCCTTTGCTGCTTTTGAGTCAATTTAGGTCCCATTTGTTTATTTTTATTTATATTTCCAGTAATCTAGAAGACAGCTCAAAAATGATATTTCTGTGATTTATGTAAAAGAGTGTTCTGCTTATATATTCCTCTAAGAGGTTTATAGTATCTGATCTTATATTCAGGTCTTTAATCCATTTTGAGTCTATTTTTGTGTATGAGGTTGAAGAATGTTCTGATTTCATTTTTTACGTATTCTTGCCTCCTTTATCATAGATTATGTGACACAGGTGCATGGGTTTATCTCTGGACTTTCTGTTTTTATGCCAGTATCATAGTGTTTTGATTACTGTAGCTTTGTAGTATAGTCTGAAGTCAGTCTGCTTCTTCCAGCTCCATTTTTCTTTCTCAAGGTTGCTTTGACTATTTGGGTATTTTGTGTTTCCATACAAGTTGTAAATTTTTTTTTTTTTGTTTTAATTCTGTCCAAAATGCCATTGGTCATTTGATAGGGATTGTGCATTGGATGCATAGTCATTTTCACAGTATTTGTTTTCCCAGTCCAGGATCATGGTATATCTTTCCATCAGTTCATGTCATCTTTGATTTCTTTCATAAGCACCTTATAGTTTTCAAAGTACAGGTCTTTTGTCTCCTTAAGGAGGTTTATTCCTAGGCATTTTATTCTTTTTGATACAGTGGTAGATGATATTATTCCTTTAATTTCTTTTTCTGACCTTTAATTGTTAGTGTATAGAAGTGCAGCAGTTTTCTGTGTATTACTTTTGTATCTTGCAATTTTATTGAATTCATTGATGAGCTCTAGTAGTTTTCTTGTAGCATCTTTAGAATTTTTCTATTCATCTTCAGTGACAGTTTTACTTTTTTTCCAATTTGGATTTATTTTAATTCTTGTTTTTTCTCATATTGTCATGGCTAGGACTCCCAAGACTATGTTGAATAAAAGTGGTGAGAGTGGACATACTTGTATTGTGCCTGATCATAGAGGAAATGCTTTCAGCTTTTCACTGTTAGGTAAAATGTTAGCTGTAGGTTTGTCATACTTGGCCTTTATCATGTTAAGCTATGTTCCCTCTATGCCAAATTATTTTTATTTTTTTATTGTAAATGGGTATTGAATTTTGTCCAAAGATTTTTCTATTTTTCTATTGAGATGATCGTATTGTTTTTATTCTTCAATTTTGATTTGTGGATTTTGAAAAATCCTTGCATCTCTGGGATAAATCCCATTTGATCATGATGTATGATCCATCTAATGTATTCTTGGATTCTGATTGCTCATATTATTATTTCATTAATCAATATCTAAGGATTTTTACATCTATGTTCATCAGTGATAATAGCCTCTAATTTTCTGTTTTGTGACAGCTTTGTCTGTTTTTCTGGTATCAGGGTGATAGTGGCCTCATGGAATGAGTTTGGGAATATTTCTTACTCTGCAATTTTTGGGATAGTTTGAGAAGGATAGGTGTTAATTCTTCTCTAAATATTTGATCGAATTTGTCTGTGAAGCTGTCTGGTGCTGGACTTTTGCTTATTGGGAGTTTTTAAATTATAGTTTCAATTTCTGTACTTGTGATTAGCCTGTTCATATTTTATATTTCTCTCCTGGTTAGTCTTAGGAGATTATATCTTTCTAAGAATTTGTCCATTTTTTTTCAGGTTGTCCATTTTATTGGCATATGGCATATTGCTTGTGGTAGTTTAATTTGATCCTTTGTATTTCTGTGGTGTCTATTGTAACTTCTTTTTTATTTCTAAGTTTATTGACTTGAGCTCTTTTTTTTTCTTAATGTGTCTGACTAAAGGTTTATTGATTTTGTTTACCTTGTCAATGAATCAACTTTAGTTTCATAGATCTTTATTCTTTTTATTCATCTCCATTTCATTTATTTCTGCTCTATCATGATTTCTTTCTTTATATTAACTTGGGTTTTGTTGGTTCTTCATTCTCTAGTTGCTTTAGATGTAAGGTTGGGTAATTTATTTGAATTTTTTGTTTCCTAAAGTAAGATTGTATTGCTATAAACTTTCCTCTTTTGACTGCTTTTGGTCTGTTTCATAGATTTTTGAGCACAGTGCATTCATTTTCATTTGTCTCTTGGTATTTTTTATTTCCTCTTTGATTTCTTCAGTGACCCATTGGTTGTTTAGTAGAATATTGTTTAGCCTCAACATGTTTACATTTTTTTAGTTTTTTTTTTTTGTAGTTGATTTCTAATCTCATAATGTTGTGATCAGAAAGGATGCTTGATGTAATTTCAATTTTCTTAAAATTACCAAGGCTTGCTTTTTGACTCCACATGTGATCAATCTTGGAGAATGTTTCGCCTTCACTTGGGAAGAATGTGTATTCTGCTGCCTTTGGATGGAATGCTCTGGAAATGTTAATTAAATATATCTTGTCTAATGTGTCATTTAAGGTCTGTGTTTTCTCACTGATCTTCTGTCTAGATAATCTATTTATTGATGAAAGTGGGGTGTTAAAATCCCCCACTTTGTGTTACTGCTGATTTCTCCTTTATGGCTCTTAGTGCTTGCCTTATATATTGAGGTGCTCCTATATTGAGTGCATATATGTTTACAATTGTTTTATCTTCTTTGTGGGATAGTCCCTTGATGATCATGTAATGTCCTTCCTTGTCTCTTTTAACAGTCTATATTTTAAATTCTATTTTGTCTGATACGAGTATTGCTACTCCAGCTTTCTTTTTATTTCCATTTACACAGAATATCTTTTTCCATCCCCTAACTTTCAGTCTTTATGTGTGTCTAAATACGATGTGGGTGTCTTGTATATATGGGTCTTGTTTTTGTATTCATTCATCCAGTCTATGTCTTTTAGTTGGAGCATTTATTCCATTCACATTTAAGGTAATTATTGAAAAGTATATTCTTAATGAGCATGACAGTTTATAATAAATATTATTCACAGAGTTATTGCATTCTAAAATATTTATTGAAAGGCAGTTATCAAATAAGTAGCTTTTAAAGAATGAAGAAAAATGGGAAAATATAATTAAGTATAGGAAAGAAAGTGAAAGTGAAGTTGCTCAGTCATGTCCGACTCTTTGCGACTCCATGGACTGTAGCCTGCCAGGCTCCTCCATCTATGGGATTTTCCAGGCAAGAATACTGGAGTGGGTTGCCATTTCCTTCTCCAGGGGATCTTCCTGATATGGGAGAATGATAAATAATGTATGTGTGTATAAATCATTCTCTTGTCATATACATATGCTCACACAGTTTTGACAGATTGAATAATTGAAAGGAAAACTTGGTAGGGTATTCACTGATGTTTTTCTGCAAATGGTTGTTGTTAACTTCCCTCTCTGGGCCCAATGTAGGATTGCACTTTGTGGCTCCATCATGGTTTTATGGAGCCATGTAATTAGTTTTGGGCAGTTTTCTGTGAGCAAGAGTGATATACCTCACTTTTTATTTCTAAGTTTCTATTTCAAGGCCAGAGGGCCAGAATATTTATTTGCCTGAGTGAGATGTTTCCTAGGTTTCTTTCCCTCTGAGTCAGTGACAGAAAATGCTCGAGATGGTAGTTACTCTGTCAGTCAGAATCAGTGAGTGATCTCTGAGCAACGACAATTAGAAAAGCACCTTTCCACCACCACCTCCACCTCCAGCAACCCATGAGGGAAATGTAGCATGAGCAAGAAATACACATTTGTTATTTTAAGTCATTGATATTTTAGTGTTTTTTTTTTTTTTTTGTTACCACTATCACAGCATAGTTTAGCTTAACTTGACTAATATACATAGCTTGGATATTAGACTCTTCCTTTTAAGTTCCCCGAAGAATAAGTCACATATTTACTGCTATATGATAACAGTCTGATTTTGAAAACAAAACTTATTTTAAATCAAAGTAGGGACAGCTGATTCAGAAGGATTATCTCCACTAGTTTATTCTTAAATACTTTTTGCCTTGTTTAGAAATCTTCAAGTCATCCTACTAATCAGAATGATACAACTAAACTTGAAATTTCTGTGAGATTCAAGGGTGTCAATAAGAAGGCTGCTTGCTGACCAAGACTGTATATTCCAGCAGGGAATTGACAGTTTGATTTACTACATAAAAACAGACTTTAGTTCAGTTTGGGGTCAAGATGAAAAATGCCAAGAGACAGTAGAAAAATTCGTGATGATGTATTATTTGACTGTGAATAAGAATTATTTGAGATTATATAAGAAGCTTAGTCCAAGAAGGAAAGGTAAAAAGCTTTCATGTCAACCTTTGCCAAAATTCTAATTAATATCTTCCTTTGATTTCAGACTTGTAATTTGTTTCATTTAAACTCAACTAGCAGTATTATATAATCCATATCTTATCAATATACTTATGTTTTCAGGTGGAGTACTGTCATCTTGGTATAATCTCAAACAATGGAAAATTAAAATATTTTGTGGCTGTGATTTATTGTTTCATTGAAAATTTGTTTGCTGAATTCTGGTCAACCTTTTATTAGGTTATTTCGTCTTGCTAACATTTATAAAAAACAACCAGAGATTCTGGTTAAAAGGACTATATTTTCTTTTCTCCATATTAGCCAGTCCCTCAACAGAAATTCATACCTCATCTTTTTCTTCATACTTCCTCTTTTTAAAATTACTTTTTGTTTTCAATATAAAATAACAAATCATATTATAGAAAATACAGATAAAAGAAAAATAAATAAAAAACACTCAAATTTATCACTGGGAGTACCTACTGCTAACATTTGTATATACTTTTATAAAAGTGGAATCATATTATTTAGTAACTTGCTTTTTATTCATTTAATAAAAATGGGACTATTTCATCTCTTAAATAAACTCTTATGATGCATTTTGTGGCCTTATTTTTCTTATGAATTCACAGAAAATTATTTAATTGATGTACAAGTAGTTGCTTCTAAATTTTCTATATTATCAAATGCTGTAGTGGACAATTTTGTAGTTAATCTTTTCCAAATTTTCGTACTTGTACAATATTTATTTATGACACATTCTTAGAAAAGAAGTTGCTAGGGCAAAGTATATACATTATTAAGGCTTTTGATACATGGTGTAAGATTATAAAATTCCCTTCTTGTAATTTACATTCCCTTCCAGTGATAAATAAGAGTGCCTTTTTCTTGGCACCTTTACAGATGCTAGATATTGCCATTGTAAATCCATGGCTGATTCATGTCAATGTATGACAAAAACCACTACAATATTGTAAAGTAATTAGCCTCCACCTAATAAAAATAAATTAAAAAATAAAAAAATAGAAATAGAAAAAAAATTGCCAATTTGAAGAGCTAAATCCACATATTTTCCATTTTAAAGGTAAGCCTCATTGGGGGAAAAAATAAGACTAGTTGGGCTGCATGTTCTTACATAGGGCTATGCTTAAGAATCTAGAAATGGTTAATTTCTTTCCTAACCCTCCATTTAAAATTTACCAGAGCTTTGTTGTATGCAGTGCCATTCATCATAACTAGAGATGTGCCGCATACAGTAACTCACCAATCATTCAAGTCCCAGTAAACCTGCAATATTTTCAATTTGTGTCTATTGCACATATTTATCTATTTACTTCACTTTCATCATCTGTAGGAGAACAACTATATTTGCCTCAGTAGCATTATTAAGGGAGATAAGTTAGTAGGTTTCACTCATTTGTATTCCTTTATCTGATTTACTATGGAATATGATTGTTTGATTTGTGAAGTAATGATACCAAATCAGAATAGTGGCAAAGAAAATATTTTTTAACAAAAAGTTTCTCTTTTTAAATTGTTTCACCAATTGGAAAGCTAAAGCACACAGGAGGGAAGAATATGTCATCATAAAACTGAGTTAGATAATAGGCAATGAGGCATAAAAACATTTTCTAACCTCTTTGATAAAACTTGTGAAAATCTTCAAGAACCAATTACATATCACTAGGGTGTGCATTCTCTTTAGTTGCTTTATGATTTTCCATAAATGGGAAGCATATTGCTTGGTGGAATTACAAATACATAGGGAGCCTTCTATGGGCTTCCCAGGTGGTTCTAGTGGTAAAGAACCCTCCTGCTAATGCAGGAGACATAAGAGATTCAGGTTAGATCCTGGGTTAGGAAGATTCCATGAAGGAGTGCATGGCAACCCACTCCAGTACTCTTACCTGGAGAATCCTAAAAACAGAGAAGCCTGGTGGGCTACAGTCCATAGAGTAGCAAAGAGTCAGACACAACTGAAGCAATTTAGCACACACTCATGTTAGGAGCTTTCTGAAAAAGAAAGTTAACTTGTTTCATGCCCCACTTCTAATAATATCTGATTGGAAAATACTGGGGTGTGAGTTTTCCTCTGTTTCATCAGTGAAGCAAGATTACAGGTTTCTGAAGAATGGGTAATATAGTAATAAGTTGGGGATTTTGTTCTTAGATAGTCACATGGAATGGATAACTTTCTGGATGTTTATTTTCCCCATATTGTTTTAATATGCCCATCCATACCCTACTCGTAGAGATCAAGTTGCCAACATCTGCTGGATCACAGAGAAAGCAAGGGAATTACAGGAAAAAAACAAAAAACATCTACCTCTGCTTCATCAACTACACTAAAGCCTTTACCTGTGTGGATTATAACAAACTGTGGAGAGCTCTTAAAGAGATGAAAATTCCAAACCTGTTTCCTGAGAAACCTGTATACAGTTCAAGAAGCAACAGTTAGAACTCTGCATGGAACAACTGATTGGCTCAAGCTTGAGAACGGAGTATGACAGGGCTGTCTGCTGTCACCCTGTTTGTTTAACTGATATGCTCAGCACATCATGAGAAATGCTGGGCTGGATGAAGTACAAGCTGGAATCAAGATAGGCGGGAGAAACATCAACAATCTCAGATATGTGGATGATACCACTCTAATGGCAGAGAGCAAAGAGGAACTAAAGAATGTCTTGATGAGGGTTAAGGAGGAGAGTGAAAGAGCCAGCTTCAAACAAAATATTAAGAAAACTAAGATCATGGCATCTGGCCCCATTGCTGCTGCTGCTGCTGCTGCTGCTGCTGCTAAGTCACTTCAGTCGTGTCCGACTCTGTGCGACCCCATAGACGGCAGCCCACCAGGCTCCCCCGTCCCTGGGATTCTCCAGGCAAGAACAATGGAGTGGGTTGCCATTTCCTTCTCCAATGCATGAAAATGAAAAGTGAAAGTGAAGTCGCTCAGTCGTGTCCAACTCTTAGCGACCCCAGGGACTGTAGCCCACCAGGCTCCTCCATCCATGGGATTTTCCAGGCAAGAGTACTGGAGTGGGGTGCCATTGCCTTCTCCATCTGGCCCCATTACCTTATGGCAAATAGAAGGAGAAAAGGTGGAAGTAGTGACAGATTTCCCCTTTTGGGGCTTCAAAATCACTGCGGATGGTGACTGCAGCCATGAAACCAGAAGACGATTGCTTCTTGAAAGGAAAGTGATGACAAACCTAGACAGTGTGTTGAAAAGCAGAAACATTACTCTGTCAACAAAGGTCCATATAGTCAAGGCTATGTATGGTCTTCCCAGTGGTCATGTACAGTTGTGAGAGCTGGACTGTAGAGAAGGCAGAATGCCAAAGAATTGATGCCTTCAAATTGTGATGCTGGAGAAGACTCCTGAGAGTCCCTTGGATAGCGAGGAGATCAAACCAGTCAATCTTTTTTTTTTTTTTGAAGTTTTCTTCTTTAGTAAACCAGTCAATCTTAAGGGAAATCAACCCTGAATACTCATTGGAAAGACTGATGCTGAGGCTGAAGCTCCAGTATTTTGGTCACCAGATGTGAACAGCCAACTCACTGGAAAAGTCTCTGATGCTGGGAAAGATTGAGGGCAGAAGGAGAAGAGGGCGTCAGAGAATGAGATGGCTGTATGGCATCACTGATGAAATGGACATGAACTTGGGCAAACTTTGAGAGATGGTGAGGGCCAGGGAGGCCTGGTGTGCTGCAGTCCATAGGGTCACAAAGAGTTGGACATGGCTGGGAGACTGAAAAGCAACAACAACCCCTACTTGTTGTTTACTAATTATTTACTGCATTTTAAGGATAAAAGGAACCAAAAAATTATGATCTACTGTTCCAGCTCATTGTGACAACTCATTGAAATAAGATCAGGAATTATGTCCCTAGTTACATATCCAGTCACCTTTGATTTAGAAATTTTGGACATTCTTAAATCTCTGTAGTATATGAAATAATACATTCCTTAACATTGATTGGAATAATCAATTACTCTTCTTGGTGATTTTCATTTTCTTTCTCAAGTATTATTTTATGTAAGTTTTGTAACAATAAAAAAATTGTTAATATTTCCAAGTGTGAAGTTCCATGTTTGAATCACATTTTGATCTTTCATTAGTGTGATGATTAATTTTATGTGTCAAACTTCACTGGGATAAAAGGTTAAAAAGATATTTGGTTAAACACTGTTCAGGGTGTGTCTGTTCACATTTTCTTTCTTTTTTTTCCTGAAGTTTCTTTAAAATAATTAATTTATTTTAATTGGAGGGTAATTACTTTATAATATCGTAGTAACTTTTGCCATACATTGACATGAATCAGCCATGGGTGTACATGTGTTCCCCATCCTGAACCCCCTCCCACCTCCCTCCCCATCCCATCCCTCAGGATCATCCCAGTGCACCGGTCCTGAGTGCTCTGTCTCATGCATCGAACCTGGACTGGCAATCTATTTCACATATGATAATATACATGTTTCAATGCTATTCTCTCAAATCATCCCACCTTCACCTTCTCCCACAAAGTTGAAAATTCTGTTCTTTATATCTATGTCTCTTTTGCTGTATCGCATATAGGGTCATCATTACCATCTTTCTAAACTCCATATATATGCATTAATATACTATATTTTTGTTTTTCTTTCAGACTTACTTTGTTCTGTTTAATAGGCTCCAGTTTCATCCACCTCATTATAACTGATTCAAATATATTCTTTTTAACAGCTGAGTAATATTCCATTGTTTATATGTACCAAAGCTTTCTTATCCATTCATCTGCCAATGGACATGTAGGTTGCTTCCATGTCCTAGCTATTGTAAACAGTGCTGTGATGAACATTGGGGTACATGTGTCTCTTTCAGTTCTGGTTTCCTCAGTGTGTATGTCCAAGAGTGGGATTGCTGGGTGGTATGGTAGATCTATTTCCAGTATTTTAAGGAATCACCACACTGTTCTCCATAGTGGCTGTATTAATTTGCATTCCCACCAACAGTGTAAGAGGGTTCCCTTTCCTCTGCACCATCACCAACACTTATTGTTTGTAGACATTTTCATAGCAGCCATTCTGACTAGTGTGAGATGGTCAAAACCACTCATTGTTTCTTTGATTTGCATTTCTCTGATGAGTGATGTTAAGCATCTTTTCATGTGTTTCTTAGCCATCTATATGTCTTCTTTGCAAAAATGTCTGTTTTGTTGTTTGGCCCATTTTTTGATTGGATTGTTTATTTTTCTGGAATTGAGCTGCATGAGCTGCTTGTATGTTTTTGAGATTAATTCTGTGTCAGTTGCTTCTTTTGCTATTATTTTCTCCCATTTTGAAGGCTGTCATTTCACTTCGTTTATAGTTTCCTTCGTTGTGCAAAAGATTTTACGTTTAATTAGGTCCCATTTATTTTTGCTTTTATTTCCATTACTCTGAGAGGGGAGTCTTAGAGGATCCTGCTGTGATTTATGTCAGAGGGTTTTTTGCCTGTTTTACTCTAAGAGTTTTATAGTTTCTGGTCTTACATTTAGATCTTTAATCCATTTTGAGTTTATTTTTGTGTATAGTGTTAGAAAAAAAAAAGTGTTCTAGTTTCATTCTTTCACAAGTGATAGACCAGTTTTACCAGTACCACTTGTTAAAGAAATTGTCTTTTCTCCATTGTATATTCTTGCTTCCTTTGTCAAAGATAAGGGGTCCATAGGTGTATGGATTTATCTCTGGGCTTTCTATTTTGTTCCATTGATCTATATTTCTGTCTTTGTGCCAGTACCATGCTGTCTTGATGACTGTAGCTTTGTAGTAGAGCCTGAAGACAGGCAGGTTGATTCCTCCAGTTCCATTCTTCTTTCTCAAGATTGCTTTGGTTATTTGAGGTTTTTTTGTATTTCCATACAAATTGTGAAATTATTTGTTCTCGCTCTCCGTAAAACACCACTGTTAGCTTGATAGGGATTGCATTGACTCTGTAGATCGCTTTGGGTAGTATACTCATTTTCACTACATTGATTCTTCCGATCTATGAACATGGTATATTTCTCCATCTCTTTGTGTCATCTTTGATTTCTTTCATCAATGTTTTATAGTTTTCTATGTATAGGTCTTTTGTGTCTCTAGGTAGATTTATTCCTAAATATTTTATTCTTTTTGTGGCAATGGTGAATCGAATTGTTTCCTTAATTTCTCTTTCTGTTTTCTCTTTGTTAGTGTATAGGAGTGAAAGGGATTTCTGTGTGTTGATTTTATATTTAGCAACTTTAGTATATTCATTGCTTAACTCTAGTAATTTTCTGGTAGAGTCTTTAGGGTTTTCCATGTAGAGGATCATATCATGATCCTTTTATTTCTTTTTCTTCTCTGATTGCTGCAGTTAAAACTTCCAAAACTATGTTGAATAGTAGTGGTGACAGTGGGCATCCTTGTCTTTTTCCTGACATTAGGGGAAACGCTTTCAATTTTTCACCATTGAGGATAATATTTGCTCTGGGTTTTTCATATATTGCTTTTTTTATGTTGAGGTATGTTCCTTCTATGCCTGCCTTCTGGAGTCTTTTTATCATAAATGGACATTGAATTTTGTCAAAGACTTTCTCTGCATCTATTGAGGTAATCATATTGTTTTTGTCTTTCAATTTGTTAATGTGGTATATCACATTGATTTGCAAATATTGCAGAATCCTTGCATTTTTTAATGAGATTAACATTTGAATCAGTGGACTGGTTAAATCAGATTTCCTTCCATAATGTGAATAGACCACATCCAATCATTGAAGACCTAAGTATAACAAAATGTTAAGTAGGAAGGAATTTCTCCTTTTCTGATTGTTTGGCCTAGGGCATTGGGCATTGGTCTTTTCCTGCCCTTGATCATGTTGTTAAACATCAGCATTTTTTAGAGCTTGATACTGCTGGATTTTGTACTGGAATTTACACCATTGACCCTCGTAGACCTCCAGCTTCCTGACTGCAGATCTTAGGACTTCTCGGCCTCCTTCATCACATGAGCCACTTCCTCATAATAAATTTATCTCTGTCTTTGTTTCTCTTTTTGTTGGATATGTTAGGCATGAAGTTAGGCATGAGCAACGAGGGGTGGTCCAGCTAAAAAGGATACATGTTAATCTCTAAACCCAATCCCATACACCACCCCCAATAAGAGTTCACAGATATGCTACAAAAATAACCACAGAGATTTTTCCAATTCCTGCCCATGCACCCTAAGTGCATAAACAGAGGGGCTTATCCAACTATGGCACATATACATTTGATGTACAGCTGTGTATTCAAGTAACCTAGGCAGCTAGGAGCCCATTAAGTATTCATAAATATTCTACATGAGTTTCACAGGTGGCACAGTGGTAAAGAATCCACCTGCCAATGCAAAAGACACAAGAGACACAGATTCGATCCCTGGGTCAGGAAGATCCCCTAGAGTAAGAAATAGCAACCCACTCCAGTATTCTTATCTGGAAAATTCCATGAACTGAGGAAGCTGGGGGGCTACAGTCCATGGGGTCTCAAAGAGTCAGACATGACTGAGGATGCAACACTCACTCAAATATTCTATATATACATATATCTGATTGTAAGAGATGGAATTATGAGAAAGCTGGGCAATAGAACCTGTTGTTATGTAACTTGAAACTGCTAATCAAAACATTCAGTTCACATCCACTTAGATGTAAATATGTAAAAGCCCGATTTTGCATGTGCCCAGACATGCTCCCTTCCCTGACTGGCCTTGTGCATGTGCTCCTTTGCATTTTGCACAGGACAGTACCAAGAGGGGAAGACAGGGAGTATATATAGGGAAGCCAAGAGTGGTCATGGCCACTCCTTCAGGGTCGGCTGGCTCCCAAGTGTTGGGATTGTACTCTACACTTTCTCTTCAATAAAATATTTGTCTGCTTAACCGGTCCTTTCTTTCAAATCCTTGCTATGATGAGACAGGAACTGAGAAATCCTGCCTGCCTGAGCTGTAATTAGTCCATTGTTCCAAATCTTATGACGATATAAGAACTGAGGGAGAGAAAAACTGACCGGACAGAAACAACATATATATCTCTCTCTATTTATCTATTTATCTATCAATCATCTATCTACTCAAATCCTTGCATATATCTTCAGCATCTTGATACATGGCACTGTGGTGTTAACCGTCAGTGGTATATAGATGTTGTGATAGACTGACTTGCAGGGTGATTATCATAATAGAGGTCTTTCTATACTTTTTTTTTTTGATGTGTAAAGACCAGGAAAACTATAGTAAATTTTATAGTTTTTGAAAAACTTGAACATTGACTAAGTTTTTTTTTTGTAATTTAATATCCTTAAGACATAGGTTATATATTATCCATTTTGCATAATTCATGACTTACACATATTAGATAAGAACAAGTTCAGTTAAGTCACTCAATCGTGTTCGATTCTTTGCGACCCCATGAATTGAGCCACGCCAGGCCTCCCTGCCCTTCACCAACTCCCGGAGTTTACTCTAACTCATGCCCATTGAGTCGGTGATGCCATCTAGCTATCTCATCCTGTGTCATCCCCTTCTCCTCCTGCCCCCAATCCCTCCCAGCATCAAGGTCTTTTCCAGTGAGTCAACTCCTCACATGAGGTGGCCAAAGTATTGGAGTTTCAGCTTCAGCATCAGTCCTTCCAATGAACACCCAGGACTGATCTCCTTTAGGATGGACTGGTTGGATCTCCTTGCAGTCCAAGGGACTCTCAAGAGTCTTCTCCAACACCACAGTTCAAAAGCATCAATTTTTCAGCACTCAGCTTTCTTCACAGTCCAACTCTCACATCCATACGTGACCACTGGAAAAACCATAGCCTTGACTAGATGGACCTTTGTTGGCAAAGTAATGTCTGCTTTTTAATATGCTATCTAGGTTGGTCATAGCTTTCCTTCCAAGGAGTAAGCATCTTTCAATTTCATGGCTGCAGTCACAATCTGCAATGATTTTGAAGCCCCCCAAAATAAAGTCAGCCACTGTTTCCACTGTTTCCCCATCTATTTCCCATGAAGTGTTGGGACCAGATGCCATAATCTTAGTTTTCTGAATGTTGAGCTTTAAGCCAACTTTTTCATTCTCCTCTTTCACTTTCATCAGGAAGCTTTTTAGTTCCTCTTTACTTTCTGCCATAAGGGTGGTGTCATCTGTATATCTGAGGTTATTAATATTTCTCCCAGTAATGTTGATTTCAGCTTGTGCTTCTTCCAGCCCAGTGTTTCTCATGATGTACACTGCATATAAGTTAAATAAGCAGGGTGACAATATACAGCCTTGATGTATTCCCTTTCCTATTTGGAACCACTCTGTTGTTCCATGTCCAGTTCTAACTGTTGCTTCCTGTCCTGCATACAGGTTTCTCAAGAGGCAGGTCAGGTGGTCTGGTTTGCCCAACTCTTTCAGAATTTTCTACAGTTTATTCTGATCCACACAGTGAAAGGCTTTGAAATAATCAATAAAGCAGAAATAGATGTTTTTCTGGAACTCTCTTGCTTTTTCAATGATCCAGCAGATGTTGGCAATTTGATCTCTGGTTCCTCTGCCTTTTCTAAAACCAGCTTGAACATCTCGAAGTTTATGGTTCATATATTGCTGAAGACCGGCTTGGAGAATTTTGAGCATTACTTTACTAGCATGTGAGATGACTGCAATTATGTGGTAGTTTGAGTATTCTTTGGGATTGCCTTTCTGTGGGATTGGAATGAAAACTGACCTTTTCAAGTCCTGTGGCCACTGCTGAGTTTTCCAAATTTGCTGGCATATTGAGTGCAGCACTTTCACAGCAACGTCTTTCAGGATTTGAAATAGCTCAACTGGAATTCCATCACCTCCACTAGCGTTGTTCATAGTGATGCTTTCTAAGGCCCACTTGACTTCACATTCCAAGATGTCTGGCTCTAGATGAGTGATCACACGATCGTGATTATCTGGTTCGTGAAGATCTTTTTTGTACAGTTCTGTGTATTCTTGACACCTCTTCTTAATATCTTCTGCTGCTGTTACGTCCTTACCATTTCTGTCCTTTTTCAAACCCATCTTTGCATGAAATATTCCCTTGGTATGTCTAATTTTCTCGAAGAGATCTCTAGTGTTTCCCATTCATTTGTTTTCCTCTACTTCTGTGCATTGATCACTGAGGAAGGCTTCTTTATCTCTCCTTGCTATTTTTTGGAACTTTGCATTCAAATGGGAATATCTTTCCTTTTCTCTTTTGCTTTTTGCTTCTCTTTTTTTTTTTTCCACAACTATTTGCAAGGCCTCCTCAGACAACCATTTTGCCTTTTTGCATATCTTTTCCATGGGGATGGTCTTGATCCATGTCTCCTGTACAATGTCATGAACCTCTGTCCATAGTTCACCAGGCACTCTATTTGGGCTTCCCAGGTGGCACTAGTTGTAAAGAACCCACATGCAGGAGACGTGAGGACCTCGATTCAGTTCCTGGATCGGGTAATCCCCTGGAGGAGAGCATGGCAACCCACTCCATTATTTTTGCCTGGAGATCCCATGGACAGAAGAACCTGTTTGGCTATGGTCTATAGGTTTGTAAAGAATCAGACACAGCTGAAATGGCTTGGCATGCATGCACACAGAACCTTACCTCAGAACCCTTAAATCAAAATTGCTAATGTTATGGGGTGGCCCAGGCTGTAGATTCTGTTTTCAAAGCTCCCCAGGTGATTTTCACATGTCAACATTGATAGCCACTGCTTTTGAGCATTTGAGAGTTTAGATAAGCAGACACTCCCTCACATACTGTTGCTGATTAACATAGTAAAAATGGGGAACTCAGGGCTTTTTAATTTGAATTTTTGCAGAGTGACCAATTCCTCCTGGTCAGCAACATTGCATTCCACAATGAAAATACTATAATATTGTTCGCATGTTGATTTGAGAACCAAGAGTCCTCTGGTAGCCTCACTGTTATCTCTTGCCCACCGTCTGTATTATGTCTTATTTATAATTGATATCCAATGCTAATTACATCTGAACTAGAGACCTTTGTTTGATATATGCTTCAGTTTCTCTTCCCATGACCTCAGTACCTATACTATAATGATTAGCAGCCTGATGACTTTCCTAATTACAAGATATTCCTAGCACTGTAAAATTGAGGGCACTTATATTTTTAATCAAATTAAAATCCATGATTTGGTTTCTGCAGCACTAGCACCAGAGGTGGCAAATAGAATATTGGCACAGATTACAAGACATTCCTAGCATCTTCTGAATGTGGAGATGGTCATAATATTATCCCTTTGACCTGCTGGTGTTCTCTTGCAAATTCAAACAGATGTATCCTATTTTATGACTCAATGATGCATGATACAAACCTAAAGCTGTAAAATTTTGCCAGGCAATAATACTGGAGTGGGTTGTCATGCCCTCCTCCAGGGGATCTTCCTGATCTAGGGATTGAACCCACATCTCTTTACATCTCTTGCATTGGCAGGCGGATTCTTTACCACTAGCACCACCTGGGAAGCCCAAGGTAAGGTCTAGGTACTCATATTTTAAACATTCTCAGATTTTTTTTTTAAGCCAATGTTTGAGACTGAGATGTAGTACCAACAGGTCCAAGTGTTAGCTCTACTTATAGGCCAAGTAGATGGCACCCAAATGGTAAGATTTCAAGTACCCTGAAAGTCTCTTAAGTCCCTTGCTATATTTCTGGCATCAGCCCTACTACATTGCCTAAAATAACTGTGTTCAAATTTGAATACCCTAGCTAAAATGAGAATGATATCAGGGAGAGGTGACACATTTATACCTTATTTTGAATTTGTTTATCAGATTAGCTGGCAAAAGGAGTATGTGTTTTAACAGAGCAATGGCAGCTCTAAAACATGGAGTGCTAAGGAGGGAAGTTATGTCTTCCCTGTTTGTCTAGGCTTCAGGAGTCTTCAGGGATGTAGCACTTTCCATTTTAAAATCAGAATTTTCCTGGCTAAACCAGTATGAGTTGGTAACCATAGGCATGTGTGGAACATTAAGATCTTTGAGGGCTCTGGGCACCTGGATAGGATTAAGGGACTCTAAAAGATGAGCAGAGAAGAAAGCAGAATGAAGGACCCATTTCACTCACTTTACCATTTTGCTTGGAGTGGATATAACAACATTTGGGCCAGAATCATTTATTGGCATGCTAAATGGTAGGGATTGTTTATTTTTATAACTGTTAGAAGAAACACAAAGGAGTTATATGTGCTCTGTTTTCTGTATTTTCTTCTCTCCTATTTCTAGAGGGTAGTTAGGCCATACTGTGTCTGGGTATGAGATGTAGTTTATGTTGCCAAAGTTAACACAAAACAAACAAGCAAACAAATAGTAAAACTTCTGAGTTTTGAAAGGCATCAACTCATTGGAGAGCTTAACTGAAATGAAAAATCCTAAGGTGAGATCTTTCAAAATAGGTTTGAAAAACAGTAGGTCATGAGAGGATAGGCTTTGTAACTGGTTAGGGATGGTGGATCAAAGTGTCAAAACTGAGGTGTTCGCGTTGTGTGTGTGGCAAAATATGAGGTTTGTCATTTGCCAATTCTATGCCTGTATTTTATAGAAGCTACTGAGTTTTCCAACTTTAAAGGACCAATGTAAGCTTGTCAGTGGTGACTGGTATAAACCTAAAATCAAAGTTCCTCTCCAAATGTTCTGCACTGTGTAATACTCTTGGGATGCCCAGTAATGGAGATTTAATTTACTGCTGGACCAATAAAATAGGGGCTCAAAGTAGACTTTAATAAAATTTAAACAAAAAAGTGACATTTCTAATATAAACAAAAGTGTGGAGAAAAATCCATACAGCAATATTTGCTACTGAAAACCTATTTTATGGCATTTACTTTATATATGTATTACTAATGTTTGTAATCTATGAAGTCTGTGTGTGTACACGCACACATAAGTTGTACATAACATGCATGTGTGTATATGTATACATATACTTTATTTACATAATGTATATTCATGCATAATATGCACGTTATAGATGAGGATCAGAGAGGTGGAGCTGACTCATCACACAACTTGTAGAAAGTGGCAAAGCTGGAAATTTTAATCCATGCCTTTCTAATTCCAAACCCTATTCCTCTCACCACTTATCAAGTTACTTCTAAATTGGCTAGACAGAATAAAAGGAAAATAAAACGCTGAAATACTTCTCTGGTGATTCACTTCCTTTCTCTAAAAAAAAAAATGTGTAGATACAGATTGAATGAGAAAATGGCCTGACACATTCTATGGAGTTGGCCTCACTTCCATGCATGACTTTTTTACTACACTCCAAACCTAAGGTTTGAATATAATCTCTGGGATAGGCAGTCTGTGATGGAGATGTTTGTCATAGCTGTTTGGGGTGTGTCTATGTATCTAGCTGGAACAAGTTCAACTTTATTTCTAGACAATTTAAAATGTGTTTCTCATGACTTTTGACCACAATTCATCACCAAGTAATTTTTCTCTTGGCCAGTTTTCATTTATCATTCACCTGCAGCAAGAGAAAGGAGAGCACCTCTAGAAAGTGGCAAATAGCCTGGTAATTTTTTTGCTTTCATATCCTAAATGGGGGCAATTTTTAGATAAGTGGAGCCTCTTTTGGCTTCCTAAAGTTACTGCATAATCTTTAGACCTTTAGGGTCTGAGCAGAGAAAAATTCATGGAGACAATCCAACTTTAAACAAAAATGATAACATTAAAAATTTGAGCATGAGAACAAGGATGAAAGTGACTCTGGTCACTAGTCATGTTAAGAATCTTGCTATGATGTCATCTTTACAGGAAAATTTGTTGACAATGAAGTCTTCAATAGTATCATTAACATATTTTAGAAGTCATTCAGGCCTGAGTTTACTTCAGTTTCAATACTTGCTCTGAGACTTTAGGTAAGTTACATAAACTCTCTAAGCTGATATTTTCCTCATTTTAACATGAAGATGACAATACATGACTCATGGGATATAAATGAAATAATTTATGTAAAGCAGCACAGTATCTGGCATGTCATGGTCAATAAATATTAGCTATCACCATCATCATTTTTCTTTTATGCTAAGCACATCACATTTGCTTTTTTCCCTTTAACTTTTAAAAAATGCTTAAAAGTTATGTCTGCATAACTGTACAATTCAAACAACCTAGTCCAACTTTTTTTTAGAAACTGCATATGCATATAGAGACAATGAAAAGCATGTTACATCTATATATAAACATATAGAGAATGAAAAGCATTTGTGAGCCTGATATTATTCGAACTAAAATATTTCTCCTAGCGACTTGTTAATAGGCTGGAGATAACAGGACAACTTTTCTTATAGGTCTTTGGTTTGGCTTAATTTGTATTCTCTTCAAAACATGCCTTTGATCCTTAATTCAACCTTCTTGTGGTTCTTTGGAAAACAAAGCTTACCTAGCCCCAAACTATTTGATCTTCTAATATGTGCCAGGGACATGATAATGAATTAGACATAGTTTTTTCCTGAAGAGAGTTTCACGTCTAATAACCATGCCACTATAATTGCAAAAGCCGGCTTTCAAGTGTATTTCACACTGTTTATTTACCATCTGAATAATCTGTGATGGTCAAGGTAAGCTTTGATATCTCTCTCTCTCTCCATTTTGCTTTATTTCTCTATGTGAACCCAATGTACGGGATCCTTGAATCTTTACCAGCTGTAAAGGCAATGTCAATGACCTTTCCTGTCTTTTTAATCATAGATTGTTAGATGGAAGAAGGATTAGATTTCTGTGTGTGTGTGTGTGTGTGTGTGTGTGTGTGTGTGTGTGTGTGTGTGTTAGTCACTCATTTGTGTCTGACTCTTTACAACCCCATGGATTGTAGCCTGCCAAATTCCTCTGTCCATGGGATTTTCTAGGCAAGAATACTGGAGTGGGTTGCCATTCCCTTCTTCAGGGGATCTTCCAGACCCTGGAGATCAGGGATCAAACCCAGATCTCCCACATTGTGGCAGATTCTTTACCATCTGAACCACCAGGGAAAATGTTTCTCTCTAAGTGGCTCCAAAGAGTCAAACTCAGATAGAAGAATGTGTTATCAGGAAGGCAGATTTTGGCTGGAATAGGAAAACTGGAACCATTTGAAAATTGAATGGGTGCCTCAGCTCTGGGAATGTTTAAATAGATGCTAAATGACCAGAGGTCCGGGTGATTGCATAGTTTATTCCTATATTTAGCAGGAGTTTGATCTGGATGGTCTTTCTGGTTCCTCTTAGCTCTGAGGGTCTATAAAACACAGAGAATTCTCTAAAGAGGTAGATTTCTATGCTGTTAACATTTCAACATTTCTTTATTGATATTACAAAAAAACATATAGCTTCTTGGGCAGTTTCATCCCTTAAGATTATCATTTTAATCTTGCAAATTATAGCTTGGATAGTTTCTTATCTAAAGGGTACACATGAGTCCTTGAGAATCTATTATTTTTGTCATTGTTGTCAAAAGGATATGTATACAATGATGCCCAGCTCATAGTAAAAATGAAGATAGGAATTGTCTATTGTTATGTGTAAAACATTTCTCTTATCGAAGCACATACTTGCATCCTAGTTCTTGCCAAGGAAAGATATTAGCCCTCACTTGATTTCTCTTGCTTATGCTTTCTTGAATTATCCCAGTTTGGACTAGTGAAGTACACTATGGGCTCAGCTTTGTCCCAGTTCGCAGTTCAATCCCTTTTGTAGTTTACAATCTTACATTTCTTCTGCTGCTCTGACTCAGGACATAACATCTTAGAACTGATATCTGAGCCCCTACTTTGTTCTTAAGTCACTCTGTATGTGTCTGTACTATGTAGACTATAGGCCTATATAACCTATGATTTGCCATTCCAGTGCTTACAGAAGTTCTTCTGTATTGACTCTTGAGTTCGAGCTTTTCCTTCCCGGGTATCTCAAAGTATCAATTTAAACTTTTGCTTTGGATTATACATTGATGTTTGGAGAAGGAAATGGCAACCCACTTCAGTATTCTTGCCTAGAGAATCTCATGGACAGAGAAGCCTGGTGGGCTACAGTCCATGGAGTTGCAAAGAGTTGGACATGACTGAGCAACTAACATATATATACATTTATGTTATGCTCTTTTCAAAATTTTTAAATTATTATTTTTTTATTGAAATATAGTTGATTTGGTGAGTCAGATGGTAAAGAGTCTGCCTGCAATGCAGGAGACCCAGATTTGACCCCTGGGTCAGAAAGATCCCCTGGAGAAGAGAATAGCAACACACTTCAGGATTATTGCCTGGGAAATTCCATGGACAAAGGAGTCTGATGAGCTACAGTCCACAGGGTTGCAAAGAGTCAGACATGACTGAGTAACTAACACTTTCATTTTACTTTCACAGTTGAATTGCCATGTTATGTTAATTACTGCTGTATAGCAAAGTAATTCAGTTATACACACACATATATGTATATATATTTACATAGTAGTAGTATGCTATTAAGAGCAAAGTAGGAAAAAAAAGTTTATAGAGTATTTTTTTCCTTTTTATATCAGAGCCAACTACTGGGGTTGAGATTTTGTTTCAAAGACAGATATTTGGAATATAATTTTCAATGATTAGTATAGGGAGGAATATTTAATAGATTTTATATCACTCAGAGATTTAAAAACTGTAAAAGAGGTTAAAACATAAGTAGTAGAAATTTCTATTGAATGTGATGAAAGCCTTTAAGATTATCAAGGTGTAGAAAAGTCACTGTGGGCAACCAAAGACTACTGATTAGTCTATCCCTGGTTTAACAATTACTTTAAACCTAGCTATGGAAGTTTGTTCAGTTAAAAAAAAATCTTATCAAACAGCTTTTAGATACTGTGTAGATGCAGAAAAAAATAGAAAGTGTGAGAAAGATTGATATTAGTAGAGCTAACATAATTTACTGATTGGCTTTAAGAAGACCCTATATAATTGGTCCTGGAATGTTTTGCCATTCAGGTGTCTGAAGATTGGAGAATGGGCCTTCTGAAGTACAATCTAGTTCTCAGATTCTCATCATTCTCTGAAGTCTCAAGTGAGAATGAAATTGTTTTGGATCAGGTAGAACATTTGTTTGTCTGTTTGTTTTTTACCTCTCTCCTACAGAATTTAAAAATAAACATTTTAAAAATAATCTTTGTCTCTACATAGAAAACCCGAAAGACTCTACCAGAAAATTACTAGAGCTAATCAACGAATATAGTAAATTTGCAGGATATAAAATTAACACACAGAAATCTCTTGCATTCCTATACACTAACAATGAGAAAACAGAAAGAGAAATTAAGGAAACAATACCATTCACCATTGCAACAAAAAGAATAAAATACTTAGGAGTATATCTACCTAAAGAAACAAAAGACTTATACATAGAAAACTATAAATCACTGATGAAAGAAATCAAAGAGGACACAAACAGATGGAGAAATATACCGTGTTCATGGATTGGAAGAATCAATATTGTCAAAATGGCTATACTACCCCAAAGCAATCTATAGATTCAATGCAATCCCTATCAAACTACCAACGGTATTTTTCACAGAACTAGAACAAATAATTTCACAATTTGTATGGAAATACAAAAAGCCTCGAATAGCCAAAGTAACCTTGAGAAAGAAGAATGGAACTGGAGGAATCACCCTGCCTGACTTCAGACTATACTACAAAGCCACAGTCATCAAGAGAGTATGGTACTGGCACAAAGACAGAAATATAGATCAATGGAACAGAATAGAAAGCCCAGAGATAAATCCACGAACCTATGGTCACCTTATCTTCGACAAAGGAGGCAAGGATATACAATGGAAAAAAGACAACCTCTTTAACAAGTGGTGCTGGGAAAACTGGTCAACCACCTGCAAAAGAATGAAACTAGAACACTTTCTAACACCATACACAAAAATAAACTCAAAATGGATTAAAGATCTAAATGTAAGACCAGAAACTATCAAACTCCTAGAGGAGAACATAGGCAAAACACTCTCCGACATAAATCACAGCAGGATCCTCTATGACCCACATCCCAGAATTTTAGAAACAAAAGCAAAAATAAACAAATGGGACCTAATGAAACTTAAAAGCTTTTGCACAACAAAGGAAACTATAAGCAAGGTGAAAAGACAGCCCTCAGATTGGGAGAAAATAATAGCAAACGAAGCAACAGACAAAGGATTAATCTCAAAAATATACAAGCAACTCCTCCAGCTCAATTCCAGAAAAATAAATGACCCAATCAAAAAATGGGCCAAAGAACTAAACAGACATTTCTCCGAAGAAGACGTACAGATGGCTAACAAACACATGAAAAGATGCTCAACATCACTCATTATCAGAGAAATGCAAATCAAAACCACAATGAGGTACCATTACACACCAGTCAGGATGGCTGGTATCCAAAAGTCTACAAGCAATAAATGCTGGAGAGGGTGTGGAGAAAAGGGAACCCTCTTACACTGCTGGTGGGAATGCAAACTAGTACAGCCACTATGGAAAACAGTGTGGAGATTTCTTAAAAAACTGGAAATAAAACTTCCATATGACCCAGCAATCCCACTTCTGGGCATACACACCAAAGAAACCAGATCTGAAAGAGACACGTGCACCTCAGTGTTCATCGCAGCACTATTTATCATAGCCAGGACATGGAAGCAACCTAGATGCCCATCAGCAGACGAATGGATAAGGAAGCAGTGGTACATATACACCATGGAATATTACTCAGTCATTAAAAAGAATTCACTTGAATCAGTTCTAATGAGATGGATGAAACGAGCCCATTATACAGAGTGAAGTAAGCCAGAAAGATAAAGACCATTACAGTATACTAACACATATATATGGAATTTAGAAAGATGGTAATGATAACCCTATATGCAAAACAGAAATAGAGACACAAATGTATAGAACAGACTTTTGGACTCTGTGGGAGAAGGCGAGGGTGGGATGTTTCAAGAGAACAGCATCGAAACATGTATATTATCTAGGGTGAAACAGATCACCAGCCCAGGCTGGATGAATGAGAAAAGTGCTCGGGCCTGGTGCCCTGGGAAGACCCAGAGGGATTGGGTGGAGAGGGAGGTGGGAGGGGGGATTGGGATGGGGAATACATGTAAATCCATGGCTAATTCATGTCAATGTATGACAAAAAACACTACAATATTGTAAAGTAATTAGCCTTCAACTAATAAAAATAAATGAAAAAAATAAAATAAAATAATCTTTGTGATGAACAGGCAATTGCATTTTGATTTATTTCTTTTAATGATTATAATTAAATATGATTCATCATTGTAGTTTTGTTAATAAGTCAAAATAGATTATAAGGCAAAAATGTCTGTCCTATAAAACCATGCACACATTGTTTGAGAAGAAAGTGTGAAAAAATAAGGATTATTCGAGGGAGAAGGAAGACTCAGTTTAGATTCCCGGGTCACAATACCTTACTCTCCAAAATTAGAGTAGCCATCTTCTCAACATTCACCTTGTATTAAAGACATGAATTCAGACAGGCCTACCATCACAGAATAAACACTTTCAAGGACACTTATTGTTAAAACTCTAAACCTATCAATGAATCCATTTCTTCATAGTAAAACCAAAGTTTCAGGGCAATCTACAGGTTTGGTAAAATAAACTGTGAATGTGCTGGGAAGAGAACGGTCAATAAATAGTTCAAGATGAAACTGCATGATGCATCGCTGTGTAGATAGAGTGGGGAAAAAAAGAACAGAACATTTGGGAGCATGTATATAGTTCAGGAAAGAGTTGAGAGAAGTCTGGGATGTCAGTATTCCCACCTGTGCATGCATGCTAAGTTGCTTCAGTCGTGGTCAACTCTTCAGGACCTTATGGACTGCAACCCACCAGGTTCCTCTGTCCGTGGGATTCTCCAGGCAAGAATACTGGAATGGGTTGCCTGTGCCCTCCTCCAGGGGATCTTCGCCACCCAGTGATCGAACCCGCATCTGTTATGTCTCCTGCATCCGCCGGTGAGTTCTTTACTGCTAGTGCCAACTGGGAAGACTCTTTCCCACATTAAATGGTACTAAATATATTCAGTCAGTTCAGCTCAGTAACTCAGTCATATCCGACTCTTTGCAACCTCATGGACTACAGCACGCCAGGCTTCCCTATCCTTCACCAACTCCCAGAGCATTCTCAAACTCATGCCCATCGATGAGGTGATGCCATCCAACCATCTCATCCTCTGTAATCCCCTTCTCTTCCTACCTTCAATCTTTCCCAGCATCAGGGAAGTATTGGAGTTTCAGCTTCAGCATCAGTCCTTCCAATGAATATTCAGGACTAATTTTCTTTAGGATGGACTGGTTGGATCTCCTTGCAGTCCAAGGGATTCTTAACAGTCTGCTCCAACACCTCAGTTCAGAAGCATCAATTCTTCAGTGATCAGCTTTCTTTGTAGTCCAACTTTCACATCCATACAAGATGACTGGAAAAACCATAGCTTTGACGAGGAGGACCTTTGTCGGCAAAGTGATATCTCTGCTTTTTAATATGCTGTCTAGGTTGGTCATAGCTTTTCTTTCAAGGAGCAAGAGTCTTTTAACTTCATGGCTGCCATCACCAGCAGCAGTGATTTTGGAGCCCCCCAAAATTAAGTCTCTCACATATTTCCATTGTTTCCCATCTATTTGCCATGAAGTGATGGGATCAAATGCCATGATCTTAGTTTTCTGAATGTTGAGTTTTAAGCCAACTTTTTAACTCTCCTCTTTCACTTTCATCAAGGGGCTCTTTAGTTCCTCTCTGCTTTCTGCCATAAGGATGGTGTCATCTGCATATCTGACATTATTGATATTTCTCCTGGCAATCTTGATTCCAGCTTGTGCTTCATCCAGTCCGCCATTTTGCATGATGTAGTCTTCATGTGAGTTAAATAAGCAGGGTGACAATACACAGTCTTGACATACTCCTTTCCCGATTTGGAACCAATCTGTTGTTCCATGATCAGTTCTAACTGTTGCTTCTTGACCTGCATGCAAATTTCTCAGGAGGCAGGTCAGGTGGTCTGGTATTCCCATCTCTTGAAGAATTTTCCAGAGTCTGTTGTGATCCACACAGTCAAAGGCTTTGGCATAGTCAATAAAGTAGAAGTAGATATTTTTCTGGAACTATTCTGCTTTTTCAATGATCCAGTGGATGTTGGCTATTTTATCTCTGGTTCCTCTGCCTTTTCTAAATCCAGGTTGAACACCTGGAAGTTCACAGTTCACATACTGTTGAAGCCTGGCTTGGAGAATTTTGAGCATTACTTTGCTACATGTGAGATGAGTGCAGCTGTGAGGTAGTTTGAACATTCTTTACACTGCCTTTCTTTGGGATTGAAATGAAAACTGGCCTTTTCCAGCCCTGTGGCCACTGCTGAGTTTTCCAAATTTGCTGGCATATTGAGTGCGGCACTTTCACAGCATCATCTTTTAGGATTTGAAATAGTTCAACTGGAATTTCATCACCTCCACAAACTTTGTTCTTAGTGATACTTCTTAAGGCCCACTGGACTTCACCTTCTAGGATGTCTGGCTCTAGGTGGGTGATCGCATCATCATGGTTACCTGGGTCATGAAAATCTTTTTTGCATAGTTCTTCTGTGTATTCTTGCCACCTCTTCTTAGTATCTTCTACTACTGTTTGGTCCCTGACATTTCTGATCTTTATTCTGCCCATCTTTGCATGAAATGTTTTCTTTGAATGTATTACATATGAGATAAAATATTTGGATGATTGAATGAAATGTTTAACACACTGCCCTGGCACTTGTATAAAGCCCAATAAATGTTAGTTCTTATAATACTATGACTAATAGGGTTCTGAAATAATTCCTTGCATAGTGTACTGCTTTTAAATATATTTCTGAATCATCTTTATAACATTGCAGTTCTGACTCTTACTTAGCTTATAGTCAGTTATGAATTCCAGTTCTCTTAAACTGTGCTTATTTTTAACGAGATCTCTTCCAACCTGGATCTATGGTTTTCTTTTTATTTTTAAACTTGTTCCTAATAGTTTATGCCTTCTCCTGTTGACATTATTCCTGCTTCATAGGACCAGTGTATCAACATTCACTTTATATGTTATTTCTGTAACATAACCCTGTCAGTTTTAACATCATGTGGGTATTTAACACGTTCTTTTTTTTTTGGTTAGGATGGCTATAGTATATTTTTGTAAAGCAGGCAGAGAGGATGTGGAGAAAAGGGAACCCCTGTACACTGTCGTTGGAGATGAAAAATGGCACAGATGCTATGGAAAACAACATGAAGATTAAAAAAAGAATTAAAATTAGAGCTACCATAAGATCCTCAAATTCCCCTTTGGGTATTTATCAAAAAATAACTGAAAATAGGATCTTTTTTTTTGTGTCTCTGTGTGTGTGTGTGTGTTTACATCATCTTTTTTTAAATTTATTTTTAATTAATTAATTTATTATTTTACTTTACAATATTGTATTGGTTTTGCCATACATTGACTTGAATCCTCCATGGGGAACATGTGTTCCCCATCCTGAACTCCTCCCTCCCTCCCTATCCCATCCCTCTGGGTCATCCCAGTGCACCAGCCCTGAGCACCCTGTATTACGCATTGAACCTGGGCTGGCAATTCATTTCACATCTGATAATTTACATGTTTCAATGCCATTCTCCCATATCATCCCGCCCTCACCTGCTCCCACAGAGTCCAAAAGACTGTTCAATCTGTGTCTCTTTTGCTTGCATACAGGGTTATTGTTACCATCTTTCTAAAGTCCATATATATGCGTTAGTATACTATATTGGTGTTTTTCTTTCTGGCTTACTTCACTCTGTATAATAGGCTCCAGTTTCACCCACCTCATTAGAACTGATTCAAATGTATTCTTTTTAATGGCTGAGTAATATTCCATTGTGATTAACACATTCTTAATTTCTTTGTTCTGTAGACTTTTACCAAAAGCCCTATGCCCTTGTCTTTGTCCAACAGAGGAGATAGCTCAAAGTTCCATAGATACAAATAAGTAGCTATCAAAGAAGATGACATATTAAGGTTTTGTAACTTGAATAATTATTTGAACTTCTTTTGGATCCTGGGGCACCCAGTTACAGTTTTACTTCTATGGCTAAGTTAGATTATCTATAGATGGCTTCTGTTTCCCTAGCCACCCAAGATTTATTGATGAAAATTTTACTTTCACACAGTAGTATTCCTTAGTATATGACTGTTATCACAATTTAATGAAACATTCTCATAAATGTATAACAAAATGCAAAATAAAATTGGATGAAATTTAGCTCTTCAGTTTTAATCTGCTGGTTGAAGAATTCAAAGAAATTAATTTGGGATGTCTTCCAGTTTCTGTGAAAGGTAACCATTTTAAAATAGCTATTGTTCATTGCAGATTGCCTGTGTTTAGCATATCTTCTGAAATACAAATTGTTTTTATGGAGACACTGAAAGAAATTGCAAATGAATCATTGAGTTTAGCTATAGCATGAGGTTGTCCAAAAGTTCATCAATTCATATTACGTGAAGAAATTGGGAAACTAAATGGGCATCACTTGGTCTAGTTTTCACAGTAATTATTCTTCAGTTGATTTAACATACTAGATAAAAATGAAGGTTAATGCTTACCCTAATTAAGAAAATGTTTGTTAGCTTTATTTTATTGAGTGTTGAAATACCCTTAGATTATTTCTAACATTTATTATATTGCATTCACATCACTATCATAGATATATAAAATACATAGATCAGAAAATGTCAAAATTTAGCTATAATATGAAGTAATGCAAGACACATTTGATCTCTGTTAGAGAAAATAATTTTACTGAAGAATAAATAATGAAGTATATCACTTATGAAATATTATTTAGGATTATTAGGGGCCACAGGCAAAGAATAGGTGGTGGCAGTCGCACTTCTCCTTTGTGTTAATAAGAAAATAATTGTTTAAGGACGTCTTTGGTTCCAAGAAAAATCCCAGCAGTGAGAGCTTTGAAGATTTGTTCTTCATACCCTTTGAGAAAAGAGAGTGCTAAAAAGACCTTAGAAAGATGTGAATCAAAATTGTTAAACTTCCAGTATTTCTAAATCTCCTTCACTGGAAGAAAAAAAAAATATATATATTCAAAAACCTTCCTTCTAGATACAGATCCCTATATTGCTTATTGAATTGCTCTTTTTGAGTGCACTGTAATGTATTTAAGGTAGTCCACCTTGAGTTTCCCAAGAACTTTGATTCCACTTCATTGAACAGTCAATTGATTTCTGCCTTAGAGTACAAGGATAGCTGCAGTGTTGCCCTCTCACAGCAGTATCCCTTCTACCTCCTTTCTCTCCATAATGTAGATTTGATAACCATGTAGATGTTTCACACAGAAGTTATACACTGCTGTATTTTTACTCCAGAGTTAATAAAATCTTAACCCACTTCCTCTAGGATCCTCATAGAGGAATCCAAGAACTGGGAGTGATTTTCACTTGACCCATGATTCTAAATTCATTTACATTTTGTTTAGTCTGGTGACACTTGGTTAGATGTGCCAAAATGGAGAACAACTTACATTGAAAGATATTTATATATCGAAATATAGGTTCAATCCATGAGGATCTCTAACAGAATGTTTTCTTGAATTTGACTTCAGGGGTAAAGAAACAATAAGACAATAAGCTCTTATCAGTGATTTATTCTAATAACTTATTTGGCAAAACTTGAAGTCAGTATAAAGTTAGTTTACAAGACTATATTTGTACTTACACTCCTGAACAATCATAATTAATGGCCAGAATTCTGGCTTTGAGGCTATGCAGGTTGTTAACCAGACATTTTTTAGATTACTGTGTAGACCACTCAGTTCAGTTCAGTTCAGTCGCTCAGTCCTGTCCAACTCTTTGCGACCGCACGGACTGCAGCACGCCAGGCTTCCCTGTCCACCACCAACTCCCAGAGTTTACTCAAATTCATGTCCATTGAGTCAGTGATGACTTCCAACCATCTCATCCTCTGTCATCCCCTTTCCTCCCATATTCAATCTTTCCCAGAATCAGGGTCTTTTCCAAGGAGCCAGTTCTTCGCATCAGGTGGCCAAAGTATTGGAGTTTTAGCTTCAGCATCAGTCCTTCCAATGAACATTCAGAACTGATTTCCTTTAGGATGGACTGGTTGGATTTCCTTGCAGTTAAAGAGACCCTCAAGAGTCTTCTCCAATACCACAGTTCAAAAGCATCAGTTCTTTGGCTCTCAGCTTTCTTTATAGTCCAACTCTTACATCCATACATGACTACTGGAAAACCATAGCTTTGAATACAAAGACCTTTGTTGGCAAAGTAATGTCTCTGCTTTTTAATAAGCTGACTAGATTGGTCATAACTTCTCTTCCAAGGAGCAAGTGTCTTTTAATTTCATGGCTGTAGTCACCATCTGCAGTGATTTTGGAGCCCCCCAAAATAAAGTCTGTCACTGTTTCCACTGTATCCCCATCTATTTTCCATGAAGAGATGGGACTAGATGCCATGATCTTAGTTTTCTGAATGTTGAGTTTTAAGCCAACTTTTTCACTCTCCTCTTACACTTTCATTAAGAGGTTCTTTAGTTCTTCTTCGGTTTCTGCCAAAAGAGTGGTGTCATCTGCTTATCTGAGGTTATTGATATTTCTCCCGACAATCTTGATTCCAACTTGTGCTTCATCCAATCCAGCATTTCTCATGATGTACCCTGAATATAAGTTAAATAAGCAGGGTGGCAATATACATCCTTGACCTACTCCTTTCCCAAATTGGAGCCAGTCTGTTGTTCCATGTTCAGTTCTAACTGTTGCTTCTTGATCTGCATGCAGATTTCTGAAGAGGCATGTCAGGTGGTCTGGTATTCCCATCTTTTGAAGAATTTTCCAGTTTGTTGTGATCCAGACAGTCAAAGGCTGTGGCATAGTCAATAAAGCAGAAATAGATGTTTCTCTGATATTCTCTTTCTTTTTCGATGATCCAACAGATTTTGGCAATTTGATATCTGGTTCCTCTGCCTTTTCTAAAACCAGCTTGAACATCTGGAAGTTCATGGTTCATGTACTGTTGAAGCCTGGCTTGGAGAATTTTGAGCATTAATTTGCTAGCCTGTGAGATGAGTGCAATTATGCAGTAGTTTGAACATTCTTTGACATTGCCTTTTCTTGGAATTGGAATGAAAACTGACCTTTTCCAGTCTTGTGGCCACTGCTGAGTTTTCAAAATTTGCTGGCATATTGAGTTCAGCATTTTCACAGCATCATCTTTTAGGATTTGAAATAGCTCTACTGGAATTCCATCACCTCCACAAGCTTTGTTCTTAGTGATGCTTCCCAAGGCACCCTTGACTTCCCATTCCAGTATATCTGTCTCTAGGTGAGTGATTACACCATTGTGATTATTTGAGTCATGCGGATTTTTTTTGTACAGTTCTTCTGTGTATTCTTGCCACCTCTTCTTAATATCTTCAGCTTCTGTTAGGTCCATACCATTTGTGTCCTTTATTATGCCCATCTTTGCATGAAATATTCCCTTGGCATCTCTATTTTTTTGAAAAGATCTCTAGTCTTTCCGATTCTCTTGTGTTCCTCTATTTCTTTGCATTGATCATTGAGGAAGGCTTTCTTATCCCTCCTTGCTATTTTTTGGAACTCTGCGTTCAAATGGGTATATCTTCCCTTTTCTTCTTTGCCTTTAGCTTCTTTCTTTTCTCAGCTATTTGTAAGGCCTCCTTAGACAACCAATTTGCCTTTTTGCATTTCTTTTCCTTGGGGATGATCTTGATCACTGCCTCCTGTACAAAGTCACGGACCTCCATCCATAGTTCTTCAGGCACTCTCTCTATTAGATCTAATCCCTTGAATTTATTTGTTTTTGAACAAAGACATACATAAAAGCCATTCAGTCAGAAGGAGTAGAAGTGGATGTCAGGGGTAATCTGGAGAATGAATAATCAGTGCCTAGATAATGAGAGGTGTCTATACTCATGTTTATGTAAGATTTTTCTTAAATGACTCAGCATATTCCATTTCACCTGCCACTCCAGGGATTTGATTTACTGTACTCCTTAAGAAAGGAAGTGACCTAAGTAATTAGAGAATTACCTAAAGTAGTGACTGTCTGCCTCCTTCTGTCAAAAACTTCCATAGAGCCCTAGAATGGCAGACATCATAGATATTTCATAGGGCATCAAGCAACTCTTCACATTTCAAGGATGAGAAATTGGGGTCCAGAGAGAGAAAAATGACTCTTCCAAGGCAACATAACTGATTAATAGCAGAGCTGGTACTAAAAGCCTGGTTTTCTGACTCTTAAGTCCAACACATCATGCCTGTCAATCTCAATGTTTAATTGCTCTACAGTAGTCACTGAGAGGGCTTCTCTGGTGGTTCAATGGTAAAGAATATGCCTACAATGCAGGAAATGTGGGTTTGATCCCTGGGTCAGGAAGATCCCCTAGAGAAGGAAATGGGAACCCACTCCAGTATTCTTGTCTGGAGAATCCTATGAACAAAGGAGCCTGGAGAGATACAGTCCATAGAATCACAAAGAGTTGGACACGACTGAAAGACTAAACAACAACAGTCACTGAGAAGTTAGTCCTGTTGATTGTGTCCCTTCATTTTCTCCCTAGGATGGAAGATGCTGGACATTCTCTCCCCTGACTTTCTCCCACAATGTTTGGTTCCTTTTTTTCTATCTTCAGTGCTACTTTTTTAGTTCAGGCTGTCATCACCTCCTGTGAAAACTCTTGTGTTTGTCTCACAATGTATCTCCTTGCCTTTAATTCCACTTTATTCCATTAGCCACACTGCTATTAGAGTGAGATTTTATAAATAAGATCTAATGATTGTCTTCTCATAATCATTTATTTCACTTACTAGCATGTGAAGTCCAACAAACCTCATCATTGTCTAATCCTTAAATGTCAATACTTCTCTAACCTCATTTTTTGTTGCTCTTCTCAACCTCCCATCAGCTCTTTTCATTGTATGATACAATTTAAAGTAGCACTCACGCTGTCCCTAAGGTGCTATATAGGTTCTTGTTTCTTAGATTCTGTATGTATTATTCCCTGGAGCAATCTCCCCTCCTTTTTATATTAACTAGTAAAATGCTCATGCTTCAAGATCCAGTTAAAGTTTTCCTTTTGATGAAGCCTTCCTCATCACTCCAGCAGAATTACTTTCACTCTATTTATGACATCACTGTGTTATTTACATTCATTCACTACAGTATGATACATATTTGTATGGAACTCCTGTATTATAATTTAACTTCTTAAAAGAAATAACCCTGTCTAATTCTCACCCCTTCCTTCTACACACAGTACCTGAATGTGGGCCTTAATGAATACTTGATGTAACGATGCTGAATATACTTTGTAGGTCACAGAGATGACCAGGCACTTAATAAATATTGAGAGTCCATTTTTTTAAGTTGGGCTCTGTCATTCTGGTTAATAGAACCTTCATGTTCACTTTAAAAAGTATCAATCAAACATAATTTCAGTAATCTAGTATAGGAAGCAGAAGATAATTAATGTGTTTGGAAAGCATCTGTAATATATTGCTTTTAAATGAAGTAAATATATAAATGTTAGAGCCACCTTTTCTATCCTTAGTACCTAAACATTACATCAGCAGCAGCAGCAAATATAATTAGATATCCAAAATATGAAAAATTCTAGTACATTAACACTGAAATGCAACTAAATATATTGTTTTCCTTGGCACATAATTGACAAACATTAATGGAATACAGTTTTGTTTATTCATAACAAGAGATGGAAACAAACCTAACACCAACAGGACAATCTTCTATACTTTAACAGCTAAACAGGATGGTCAAGAACTAATGGTTTGGTATTTTTGTTTGTTTGTATTTTTATCTGAAAGTTTACACTGCTGAAAATTCGTTAAGTATTGCAAATATAAGGCCATTGTCTGGGCAGAAAATTTTATCTGCACCACTACTGCCTCTGCTTCTCTCTTTCCCCACCTCCTCCATCTTCTTTCACTAACATTTGCTTTGTGAGTTCCAGCAATTGTAGAAAGAACTGTGTGGCTCATGGCTCTTTTAGTGCTAATCTTGTGTACACAGTTGAGGTTCAGGTTTGGGCATCATTCCTCAGGAATCTGGGATCTTACTTACTCTTGTCACAGAGCTCGCTGCCTCTCTGGAGGACTCTGAAGGTTTTGCGTAGCAGAATCAGAAATGAGTCCATGCTTGGAGAATTCAATGGACAGATGAGCCTGGTGGGCTATTGTCCATGGAATCGCAAAGAGTCAGACACTACTGAGTGACTAACACTACTACACTGCACCCATTTGTTCAGTCACAGCCAAAAGCATATCAGTGAGGAATTGGCACCACAAAAGAAGCAAGTTTGTCCTGTATAGTTTAGAAGGAATACACGATCTAAGAATAACTGTTGGCCACTTCATTAACTCCTTGATGTGGTCTTTATTAAAGTGGATTCCAGCTACCAACATTTGATGCTGCCCTAGTGATGACTCCTTGGGCATTCATGTATAAGCTCAAGATGTTAAAAATTCCAAGGCTCATTTATTGGAAAGATGTCTTACCATATTGCAGTGCTATGCCCAATGGATGTGTGACTCTCATACCAAGGGTATGATATTTGTATATAAAAATGAACTACATAGATATCTTAATGTAATTAATGCAATTAAGATATCTATGCATTTCATTTTTAAGGTAATTAGATGTTAATTAATGTAATTAATATATATATTTCATTTTCAATGTAATTAAGATATATATATATATATACATGCATACATATATATTAATTTTGGAGAAGGAAACAAGAACCCACTCCAGTATTCTTGCGTGGAGAATTCCATGGACAGAAGAACCTGGCAGGCTACAGTCCATGGGGTCCAAAGATTTGGACACGACTGAGTGACTGACACACACACACATGTTAATTTCCCTCATAAAGCTATGAATTTCATATGCGGGAGTATGTGTAACCATTCAGCTTTGTGCCCTTGGTGTTTTGTGAGTGAAACCATAGCTTGGTGCAATTTGAGAACAGATTAGGGGACAACTCTAAGCTATACTGCAAATAAGAAGTTCTTATTTCTCTAATTCCACAAGTCTAGTTCTGGTTGTTTAAGTGGCAAGATGGAATTTACTTAGCTTTTTTTTTCCTAGAAATAAATTATCTTATAGGTGAAATGATAAATGAATGAATAAATGAATTAATGAATGATTATGATGACAAACCTTTTATCCAGTGTCAAGGTGATAGAATAACAGAATGTGGGGTCATTTAGCATTAACTGGGATGAAGAATAAAGGTAATTATACCCTTTTGGGGGAAAGAAGGGTAGCGCCTAGCCTTAGTCAAGCTGAGCCCTGAACATGATAGCAAATTTGACAGTTTGACTTGTATACCCCTTTGATGATTTTCTGCACTATATACATATTTTCCCCAGTTCTTATGCACGTAGTCTTGGGAAGGCTTCTGGTTCTCTGAAAGCTATGTGTGCTGACCTTCTTTAGCATACATCAATTCACTGTTCTAGATATTTCCAGATTACTTTTCATTACCTATATGTCCTTGGATCCAACTTTTTGGAATCTTATTCTGTGATGGGGCTACTGAGAGGTTTTTAACAATTAAAAGCTGAATGGGAAATTTTTCTTCAAAGGTAATGTTTGATTTTTAGCTGAGACCTTCCAGGCCTTAACCGTAAGGAATGATTAAAATAGTGAATATTTCAGCAAATGTATAGCAAACAACTTCAATGTCTTGGCACAACTATGGATATAAAGAGATGAAGAAAACATGATCCCTACACTTCAAGTTTAATGAAGAACTAGATATGGAATTTTATGCATAACAATTTGAGATTTTAATGGCTACAATAGAGAGAGTGACACAGAGAAAGGAGAAGGTTAACTCTGTCTAAAGAATTGGGGTAAATTTCATAAGGAAAGTGAAGTTTGAATTATTATAAAAAGTTACTAGTAACTGGTAGATTCATACTTTAAAAATTACTCTGAAAACAGAGGAACAGTTGGAAAAGGCAAAAACTAGAAACTTTCAGTGCTTCAGGGTATAGGTGATAATAGTGTGAGCTAAGAAAATAAAAGGAAAACAAAGGAAGGTTGAAAATTTTCATTCTTAATTTTGTAGATAGAATCAACAGGAATTGACTAGTGACTCTTTTGTATATGAAGTATGAGAAAGAAGGGAGTGCTTAGGACAAACCTCATGTTTCTAGCTGATCTATGTCAAAGGTAGTGCTGTCATATGATGAAAATTATAAAAGAGGAAGGCTAAGGGTGCGTGGGGCAGTAAGACATTAGCTTGTCCCTTCCTGCTCAAAGGATGAATCATTCAGGATGGCCATGTGAGTGGGAACACATAGGTCAGTTCTCTATTTTTTTTTCCAATTAGAAATTTTTGATCAAACTACTTAATCTGGGTGGCATTATTCATATTGTTCAGAGCCTTGCATTTGCATTCTTGACTCATAATAATGCTATATATTTGAAGCATGTGTGCCTCCAAACTAATCTTTGATAGTGTAGACTTGGGGAAAAACAAATGTCTTTACTCTCCCCACCAAAAAAAAAAAAAAAAAAAAAAAAAAAAGATCTTGTCCACTATTCTATCACAGTGCATGAAATCATCTGACATTTACTGTAACATATTAGACTTAAGTTATTGTATTCTCTGATATTGAGTTAGACAGGATTTGTTCATTTTTGTAAATGAATCTTACTACCCTGAGGGGTTAGACTTTGAGATGTCAGAAAAGGGAATTTGAGAGCATAGGATGGTCACCTTCAAGGTCCAGGATGGGCCTCTGTGGTAGGAGAATATGGGTTGTATGGGAGAGGCTATCAGTGCCTGACAGAGAAGGGGCACAGTTTTTGTCCATTTCTGTTTTGACCGGAGTCAGGCCTCTATGAATGTTTATTTTTTACTAGAAAGCTACCTACAAGAGCATTATGAGATTTAATTAATGGTTGCCAAAAGCTTCACAACAATAATGTCATGTCAAATGATTTATAATTGCTGCAGAAAGCAACTAATACTCTGTTAGGGAATGCACCCTGAATTATTACTTTCTCCTGTAGAACATGGGAACAGATATGTCATGGATATAAGAGAGAAGTCAAAGTATAGATATGGTTTGATGAAGATCTTACACATCTCTGGTTAGAGGGTAAATTCCCTGTTAAAAAAAGGTTGAGGAGTAGTGAAGGAGAGCATGGTCTTATAGCATTGATTTTCCAGAAATTGGCTTGTCTCAGCTTGCCATTGCAGATAAACTGGGTCCTGAAACAGTGGGTCCATTCAAACTGACCATGAAAAGCTGGATCAGAGCTAGCACAACTTTCTAGTCTCATTCTCCTAAATTAGAAGCATTTTGCTTTATTTATTTATAAAAAAAGTCTTAATTTTCCACAATCAATACCTGTAAGTCTATATATTCAACTTTAAGATTACTTCTCTTATCTGTCTGTTTTCCAGTTCCTCTTCAACTTTCCTCAGGACCTCAGAATGTTTTGTTTGACATATTTTGATAGTGTTCTAATTGCTTTTTACCACACTGCAACTTTTTCTCCAATTATCACTTTTAGGATAATCATATTAAGTATTACATAAAATTGTCTTTGACTTTGCAAAGAGAAATAGACTGTGGGTTAAAAGCATGAGCTCAATATAAACTCTTAAATATTGATATTTACACAGAAACTTATCTTAAACTATCTTAGAACTTGATAGGAGTGGCATTTGGATCATTAAAATAATATCCAGTAGGGATAAAAATAAGGCTGCACAAGATGGTTTAAAATCACTTACTATTTTTCCACTATAGAGAATACAAAGATAAAATTGCCCTGTATGAAGATGGCATAGTTTTGAGTAGCTATCCTGGATATACTTCATATCTCCCCTGTAGATCCACCACCCTCCAATCTCCACCTTCTTTGTGCCTTGAATAAAGGGCCTCAGTGGACTGTACTGACAGTCTCCCTTCTGCTCTGGCTTCTTATGGGATATAGCCAATGAGATGCATTTCAGAATATCAGAAAGCTAGTGAAAGAGAGGTCAGTCTACAAGTTGGTTGTGGTTTCATTTCTTTCCTTAAGACTAGAGATCTTGCTTTATTTCTGTTCTGGGAACCATGTTATCATCTTTATCCCTTTAGCCCTACTGTTGGTGAGGTATCTGTGCTATTGCTAGCTGAGCATATTAATGAGAACTTGATTTTCCTAATCCTGTTATTTATTTTAACATTGTTAACACTTTAAACACATTATTGCATTATCCTCAATTATCTTGTTTGATTATATGCTGTTTCTTCCTGGAACCCTAACTCATATGGTGGCTTTACTGGACACCGTACTATTTACTACCAGAAAGAAAGAATTCACAGGATACTTCAAAAGCAAAACTCTGATTTTTAGGGTAGATTCTACCCAATCAGTAGATTTTACTGACATATATAAAGATACTATAGAATTGGTCACCTCCTTCAGTGATTTAGGAATATGTATGTTTTGTAACCAGTTTATGTGGGTATTCATATGAGAGACACACTTTATATGGATGCTGTATTAGTTACAATATGTTAAGCTTATGCTGTAGTAACAAATCTCAGGAAGTTAACAGAACAAAAGTTTACTTTTCACTCAGCTGAAATTTGCTGGGGGTCTGAGTAGTATTGAAGGGGTGTCTGTTTTCTATGCAGTAATTCAACAGTCTAGCAATCTTACAGTTCCATGATCCCAAAATAAGGTCTTATCCCTAGTATCCTAATGTAAGAAGGAGACTATAGAATTGTTCAGGAACTTTTTACTTCTTCAAAACATAAGCAACACAATCACATTTCATTGATGAGTGCCAATCATAAAGCCCTGTCAAACTTCAAGGCAGTTATGAAGAGGTTTTTAAAACACCTAAAGGAGGATCATAGGCTCGAGGAATAAGATTTCATAAACCTATCTGCCTCAGGTGTTATAATAAGGTATATTTTATAGCTGAGGTGGGTACTTGGTTACACAAACTTCAATATTTTCCAAGCTAAAATCATTATCAGCTTTGGTTTTCCATTTGTCTCTTACAGTAAAGCCCAAATGCTTATGTAGCAAGATTTTTGACTTACCCTATTTTCTACCTGCTTTGATAATTGCTATTCCTTGGTAGTAGTTGTTGCTGTTGTTCAGTCGATAAGTTCTGCCAGCTCTTTGTGATACCATGGATTGTAGCACACCAGGCTCCTCTGTCCCCCACTATTTCCCAGGGTTTCCTCAAACTCATGTCCACTGAGTTGGTTATGTAATCTAACCATCTCATCCTCTGCTCCCCTCTTCTCCTTTTGCCTTCAATCTTTCCCAGCATCAGGGTCTTTTCTAGCTGAGGTCTTTTTGGCTCTTTGCATCAGGTGGCCAAAATATTGGAGCTTCAGAAACAGTTCTTCCAATGAATATTTAGGGTTCATTTCCCTAAGGATTGACTGGTTTGATCTCCTTGCTGTCCAAGGGACTCTCAAGAGTCTTCTCCAGCACCACAATTTGAAAGCATCGATTCTTTGTTGCTCAGCATTCTTTATGGTCCAACTCTCACATCCATACATGACTACTGGAAAAACCACAGCTTTGACTATATGGACCTTTGTTGGTAAAGTGAAATCTCTGATTTTTAATATCCTGTTTGTCATAGTTTTCCTTCAAAGGAGCAAGTATATTTTAATTTCATGGCTGCGGTTACTGTCTGCAGTGATTTTGGAGCCCAAGAAAATAAAATCTGTCACTGTTTCCAATTTCCCCCCATCTATTTGCCATGAAGTGATGGGACTGGATGCCATGATCTTATTTTTTTATAATTTCAAGTTTTAAGCCAGCTTTTCCAGTCTCCTCTTTTACCCTCATCAAGGGGCTCTTTAGTTCCTCTTCACTTTCTGCCATTAGAGTGGTATCATCTGAATATCTGAGGTTATTGATATTTCTCCTTGCAATCTTGTTTCCAGCTTGTGATTCTCCAGCCTGGCATTTTGCATGATGTACTCTGCATATAAGTTAATTATGCAGGGTGACGATATACAGCCTTGCCATTTTCCTTTCTCAATTTTGAACCAGTCAGTTGTACCATGTCTGGTTCTAACTGTTGCTTCTTGACTCGCACGCAGATTTCTCAGCAGAAGGCTAAAGTGATCTGTTATCCCCATCTCTTTAAGAATTTCACAGTTTGTTGTGATCAACACGGGCAAAGGCTTTAGCACAGTTAGCCAAGCAGGAATAGATCCTTTTTTTTTTTTTTTTTCTGGAATTCCCTTGTTTTTTCCATGACCCAACGAATGTCGGCACTTTGATCTCTGGTTTCTTCTGCCTTTTCAAAATCCAGATTGTACATCTGGAAGTTCTTGGTTCATGTACTGTTGAAGTGTAGCTTGAAGGATTTTGAGCATAACCTTGCTAGCATGTGAAATGAACACAATTGTACAGTAGCTGGAATATTGTTGTTCTATGGGATTGGAATGAAATTACCTTTTCCCGTCCTGTGGCCACTGCTGAGTTTTCCAAATTTGTTGACATATTGAGTGCACACTTTAGCAGCAACATCTTTTGATATAGCTCAACTGGAATTCTATCACCTCCACTAACTGTTAATAGTAATGCTTCCTAAGGTCCTTTTGACTTCACACCCCAGGATGTCTAGCTCTAGGTGAGTGACCCCACGATTGTGGTTATCAATCATTAAGACTTTGTTTGTATATTTTTTTTTCTGTGTATTCTTGCCACCTCTTATTAATCTTTTCTGGCTCTATTTGGTGCTTACCATGTCTGTCTTTTATCATGCCCATCCATGCATGAAATGTTCTCTTAATATCTCCAATATTTTTAAAGAGGTCTTTAGTCTTTTCCATTCTATTGTTTACCTCTATTTCTTTGTATTGTTCACTTAGGAAGGTCTTGTTATATCTCCTTGCTATTTTGGGGAACTCTGCATTCAGCTGAGTCTATCTTTCCCTTTTTCCCTTGCCTTTCACTTCTCTTCTTTCCTCAGTTATTTGTAGCATCTCCTCAGACAACTACTTTGCCTTCTTGCCTTTCTTTTCCTTGGGGATAGTTTTGGTCTCTGCCTCATGTACAATGTTACAAACCTCCATTCATAGTTTTTCAGGCACTCTGTTTACCAGATCTAATCCGTTGAATCTATTCATCACCTCCTCTGTAATATAAAGGGATTTGATTTAGGTCATAGCTGAATGACCTAGTGGTTTTCCCTATGTTCTTCACTTTAAGCCTGAATTTTGCAATAAGGAGCTGGCGATCTGAGCCACAGTCAGGTCCAGGTCTTGTTTCTTGGTTTTATTTTTTTTTTTAATTTTTTTTTTTTTTTACTGACTTTATAGAGCTTCTCCATCTTTGGCTACAAAGAACATAATCAATCTGATTTTGATATTGACTATCGGTTATGTCCATGTGTAGAGTTTTCTCTTGGGTTGTTGGAAAAGGGTGTTTACTATGATGAGTATGTTCTCTTGACAAAACTCTGTTAGTCTTTGCCCTGCTTCATTTTGTACTACAAGTCAAAACTTGCCTGTTATTCCAAGTTTCTCTTGACTTCCTACTTTTGCATTCCAGTCCCTCATGATGCAAAGGACCTCTTTTTTGGCATTAGTTCTAGAAGGTCTTTTAAGTCTTCATAGATCCAGTCAAATTCAGCTTCTTCAGCATTAATCATTGGGGCATAGACTTGGGTTACTTTGATGTTGAATGGTTTGCTTTGGAAATGAACCAAGATCATTCTATCATTTTTGAGGTTGCACTCAAGTACTGCATTTTGAACTTTTTTTGTTGATTTCTAGATCCTGTATGAGACCTTAAATACTAAATTTTGCCACTAGCTAGTGTGATTTCAGCTTCTGGAAGATTTCTGCCTGGCAGTGGAAATTTAGTATTTTGAGATAAGAGCACAACATAGAGTTCCTAGTTGTGTGCTTTTTAAACCTAAATAAGCAAGCTCACTGTAAACATTGAGTCACTATTTCATGCAACACTGTCAGAAGTAGTATTTCCAAATTTACCTCACTGTCTAAAATAATATGATTATATAGGTCCATTATAAAATGTTGCAAAATACTCGAAAGCTTGCTCCCATTTACTTTATGCTTGGAGGTTTTCTCAATAGTGGGGCATTTCACTCAAGTTTTGAAACCTGAGTTATATATACAGCAGTCAGCGGTTTGAGGCTCATAGCTGGCTAGCTAATTTATCTGGCTCCTAAATCTCTGATTCAGAGCCCGGAGCAAATATTTCTAGGGGTTTTGGATGTTGCCTCATTGAAAGAAGCCTGCTTTTCTTTCTGACATTACTCTGAGGAAAATAAAAGATACAAATGTTTATCTATGTAAATATCTCTATCTGTGTATACATGTATGTGTATGTGTGTTTATTGATTATATTCTCTCTCTCTCCAGCATTCTTTTGCTTTTGTTATTCCCATCCTTTTTTCTTACCTTGATCTTACCCTCATCTATTCTTTGTCACTTACTGGTATCTTTTTTCTCTGTCCACAATTTCTTTCATTTTCAGCCTTGCTTTTCTATTTGTCTGATATTTGTTTCATTATTTTCCCTTTACACTCACTGTTTTTTTTTTCCATCTTCTCTCTCAAACTTCAGAGAATGGGCTGCATGTGGCTTGACTTCTACCCTCCATTCCTTTCCCTCTGCCTTCTTACTCTGCTTGTTGTCCACCTGAACTGGTTATGGCAGTCGTGTTTTCAAAGGCAGAGCCATTTTATTCAGAGATAGTGGATTGTGTGGAGGGTAGGGAAATGGTGTTACTGTTCTCCCATCTTTTTTGAAAGGAATGTCCTATTTGCTATTAGTTTTCCTATACTGGGGAAAACCTAGCCTATGCATTTTTCTTCTGAAAACAATTTAGAACAGATTATTAGCATTTTTCTCCTTACCATGGAAACAGATAGACCAATTAGGAGACTTCATTCCTCCCTTTCCCATGTAGCAGTTGCTTTTTATAATCATCTGACCTCCTCTTTCTACCCCCTGCTATTCACTTCATGTAAAGGATCCACATTCACAATAGTCTTCTAATTTTTGTCTTTGAGAGAAATGGTATGCCCATCATGAATGAAAAATGTACTCTTTTGTTGGAATTAGTATCTTGGGGAACGGGCCAAATTCCAATTTGCTACCTAAAAATGACTGAGTCAGCTGTGTTCTTCCTCACTTCTTGTTAAATCTGCTGAGCTGTGTGGCAGCCTGGTGGTCTGCCTGTTACATTTTTCTCTAAGTATGACTTTGCTCCTGAGGAGAGTGAAAGTACAGGAAGTTGATTCATGATATTTAGAGATTCTTGATGCTACAAAGTACTGAGTTTTCCAATTCAATGGAATAGTGGATTGCCCCATCAAATCTATTCTATTCTTAATTTTAACTGAAAAAAAAAAGTTAGTTCATCTACGTATTATTTACTTTAGCACTTCCAGCATACCAGGCACTTGCCTAAGTCTAAGGCAGAGAGCATACCTTTCCAGAGCTTACAGGACAGGAGTTTTTACTCTAAGCCACATACTGGAATCACTTAAAAATGTACTTAAGTCTGAGTTTCACTCTTAGAGATTCTGATTTAATATCAATTTTTAAAAGCTCTGCAGATGATTCTAATATTTAACCAAGGATGAGATCTGTAGGTATAGGGCAGCAGTTGTCAGCCTATGATCTCAAACCAACAGCATCAACACCAGTATTACCTAGGAACTTGTTAGAAATGCACATCATTGGGCCACACTCTTATCTTACTAAATCAAAAACTCTAGGAGCAAGGCCAAGCAATCTGAGTTTTAACAACCGCTATAGGTCAGTAATTTGCAAGCTTTTTCTATTAAAAGTCATATTGTACACAATTTAGGTCTGTGAACCATAGGTTCCTGTTGCAAAAACTTAGCTCTGTCATTAGTGCACTAAAGCAACCATAGACAGTATATAAAAAGATGACTATGACTGTGCTCCAATAAAGCTTTATTTATAGAACAGGGAGTTGGGCTGGATTTGGTCCTTGAACAATCATTTGTTGACCCCAGCTCTAGATGATTCTGATACATGTGATGCATAGTTGAAAATGTTACCATATATGATAAATTATTTTTTAGGGAAGTAAAGAGTGTCAAGAGAGTGAATTAGAAGACACTTAGCTTGGTTTGCTGGGTGAGAAATTCAAATAAAAAGTACCAGCTAGTAAGAATTTAGATAAAAGGCAAGGATAGAGCATTCTTGGCAGAGGGAGCTTTCATGCCACATTTCCTGAATATGTATCCTCTGTCCATTCAGACTCGCCTTCTTATTGTCTTACTGATCTGTCAGGGATACCTATGTCTACATGAATTTTTATAACACTTCTCCTTCTTAGAATGTCCTTTCTTTTCTTCATATCCACTTTAGTCTTAACCTATTCTTCAAGGTTCAGTTCAGATTGTAAAGGAAATTTAAAATGCCCTTCCTGTCTCCATATATGTGAGATGTCAGACTGACTCCAGTTGCTCATGAGAAGGCAATGCAAAACCTTTAGGTCAAAGAGCAAGAGAGCTGCTGAAATAAACTGCAAATTTGCAGGTCATATTGGAAGGAGTCAAAGACTTTAGGTGAATTGATGGATACATATTTAGTATTCAAAGACTTTGAGCAAATAACAAGACATTTAAATTGCTACAAGAAGGAGGTATTCCAGAGAACAAACTACATGGGATGAGATGAATGTAGCACACCCAAAAGAGAAAACCAGACTAGACTAAAATAATCTAATAAATACTTTAAACCATTATAGATTATTAGCTCTTCTTTAGTGAAGAAAAATGAAGGCTGGTAAATCCTTTATGGATGTTGATATTTACCATTCAATATAGATAGTGAATTAATATTTTCAGTAAGTATTTTTGTTATCCCAAAGTATTAAAAAATATTTAAGTTCTACATTGAAATACCTTTTATATACTTTCAAATCAATACATCTACACTGGACAGAACTTACTTGACTATTTAGACTTGATTGGTTAGATTAGGCAAAATCAGAGAAGTAGTCTCCCTTACAGGATTATGCCTCATTGAGGCTTACTTCATTATGAATCTGCTACAAGTTACACAAAAGCATGGAAAAGACAGAGAGGGTGAATGAGAGTGAGCAAGAGAGAGAGAGGGGAGTGTGTTTATAAGGTTAATTTAAAGATATTTTGACAGAAGCCATAAGAAAATGATAGGAGTCATGTTACAGCTGGAACTAGAAAATGTAAGACTTTCTATTCTCTGCTAATTTGTTTAGAATTTATCCTGACAGATATGGTGAGACATTTATATTTAAACATTCAAGGGGAGTGATATGATTAATCTTATATTTTACAAAGAAACTCTAAAAAATATGTGGAGGAATAAACTGGAGAGAGGTAATCATGGACAGGGAGAAAATAGTGAATTCCATTTTGGGTGTGTTGTATTGAGGTACCTCTGAAACATAGGTAATTTTCCCTCACCATCCCAAAACTTCCTGCGTCAGTTTTTTAACTGGAGTCTTTTATTAAACTACTCACCTAATGAACCAAAAATTAGCTATTAATAATCACATATGCATTAGAAAAAAACAGAAATATTAAAGCAAAAAGGAATTTTAGTGAACTCAACTAAAATTGAGCCTCCTCATTTTATAAATAAGAGTTACAACTATAAGAAATTTTTTTCACATTTCTCCAACAGATTTATTTTTTTAAAGGAATGGAATTTGAAGAGAAAAAACATGGGGCAGAGAGGTATGGAATAGAAAATAGATACTAATGTAAGATGTTTTGCTAACTACTTAATAACCACAACAAACTAGTACAGAGAATGCCCTATACAAAATACAATAAAGGTTCAAAGATGGAGGTGTTCCCTTAGGCAAGGCTGAAAATAAAACAAAATAAAATAAATTAAAAAAAAGGCTGAAGACTTCAGTCTCTGGTATTTGGAATTTAGGCTGCAGTCCTTTTCTTTGGATGGATCACTGGGTGTGTAGCACAGTCCATGATTTTAACCAGATTTGAACAGGAGAATGGCCAGTTGGTCCAAGTAGAAGTAGATGAAGTGTTTGGATTCATGTGTCACATAACTACTGAAGTTCCTCCCCACGGTGCAGTGCCAGGTGGGGTTGTACTTCTTGTCAAACTCCTTGATATGGGCCGCAATGTCCTTCTCTATATTATATTTCTCCAATGCCTGAGTAGCACACTCTATCGAGTCCTGTTGCATCTCCTCTGACATATCAGCATTCTTGATCATAGCCTTTCGGTCATACACAGTTACCAAGGAGCAGGGGCTGGCCGACTGCAACAGTCTCCTAGCGAAGGGCTAGCAAGGCTCACACTTGCATAGAGAGGCAGTTGCTGCCAAAGCCGGGGCGCATCTATAAGAAGTTTTATGTAAGCTTCATGGTAATTGCAAAGAGAAACACGTGATAGAAAAGCTAAAAGAGAAATAAATCAAAGCCTACTGCTAAATATGGCAACCCACTCCCAGTATTATTGCCTGGAAAATCCCATGGACAGAGGAACCTGACAGGCTACAGTCCCTGGGGTTGCAAAGAGTCTGACTCAACTGAGCGACTAACACACACTGCTAAAAAGTCGTTAAATTAGAAATGAAGACACCAAAAGAGGAAGGCAAAAAAGGAATTATAAAACAGACAGAAAACAATTACCAAAATGGTAATGGTAAATCTTTACTTCTCAGTAATTACCTTAAATGTAAATGGATTAAATTTCCAGTGAAATGACAAAGTGACTGGATGGATACAATGCATGATCCAACTAAAATTCTGCCTACAAGAGACTCACATTAGCATTAAGGATGCATATAGGCTGAAAATAAAGGGATGGCAAAAGATAATCTTTGCAATAATAATTAAAATAGATCAGGGGTGCTAATGTGCTCAGTCACTTCAGTTGTGTCTGACTCTTAGCGATTCCATGAACTGTAGCCTGCAAGGTTCCTCTGTCCATGAAATTCTCTAGGCAAGAATACTGGAATGGGTAGCCATTTCCTTCTCCAGGGAATCTTCCCGATCCAGGGTTCAAACCCAGGTCTCCTGCCTTTCAGGCAGATTCTTTACCATCTGAGCAACCAGAGAAGCTGCCATGATCAGGGGTAACTATACTTAAATCAGACAAAATAATCATTGCATCAAAAGTTGTCACAAGAGACAAAGAAGGTCACATACAATTGTAAAGAGGTCAATATGTCAAAAGGATATAGCACTTGTACGTATATATGCACAATGTCATAAAACATAAATATATAAAACAAATATTAACAGAGATGAATGGAAAAATAGCAATGCAATAATAATTGGGGACTTTAATACACCACATTTATCAATTAGCAGATCATCCAGACAGATGAGTAATATGTAAAAAAAACAAAACACTTGAACAACAATGCAAACCAAATAAACAGAGGAAATATACACAGAACATTCTACACAACAGAAGCAGAATATGCAATCTTCTCAAGTGCATAAGGGATATTCTACAGGATAGATCACATATTAGGTCACCAAACAAAATTGGAATCATATTGAGTATCTTTTCCAATCACAATGGAATTAAACTAGGTATCAATAACAGGAGAAAAATTGAAAAGTTCATAAGTGTGTGGAAATTTAATAACCCTCTCCTGAACAGAAAATAGTTAAAAAAAAAACTAACAGCATCTTGAGACAAATGCAAATGGAAACACTCTACCAAAATTTATAGGATTCATTTAAAGCAGTTCTAAGAGAGAATTTTATAGCAATAAATAACTATATTAATAAAAAGGAAATACCTCAAATAAACAATTCAAACTTATACCTCAAGGAACTAGAAAAAGAAAGTATTTTTCCTTTTGAACATATTTTTTATTATAACACCCTACTTTTATGTATGTGTGTGTGTGTGTGTAGTAAGAGGCATGCAAATATATATTACAAATGCACTATTTTATACAGAAAACATCATATGTAATAGTCAAAGTTGGATTCTAAAAATAGCAGGGTAATTCTCCTACATTAACCAAAAGTGAATCAACAGAAAAAAACCTCTCTGGTGTATTTTTATGGTTATACTTTTCATGATTGGTCCAATTGAACTGATTTTTGCATCAATGGTAAACACTTATTGTATGAGTTTCAGATTGTGTGGATTTTTGTGTGGATAATTGAATATTATCCAGTCTATTTAGCATTAGTCATTAATCAACCATTGGATATTGGCTGTAATATTTGTACATATTTACATGTAATCATCACATGGACAAGTTTATAAACATCATGGAGCATTTGAGAAGCTCTGATTATACATGCATTCCCCAAATTTAAACACTTTAACATTTTTTGTCAAAATATTTTTTAAAAATTAAACTTACCACTATAGATAAGTCATTATACAGAATTATAAGGCATTTAGATTTGTTCAAACTATCTTCAGATGGGTTGTGTGTCTACTAATGAATCTTTGCAACTGGATATAATATGAGTTGATTATTCAACATCAGTATTTAGAGAAAGAATCTTTGGATTCAACATAGAAGAAAATAATTCTCAAACACTTGTGGTATAAAGGAGGAGGTTGAGAAAAGCAATAGAAAAAATAAAAAATAAAACTAAACTAAAGTATTTGTGTAGGTGTTCCTGAAATGAATAAGCGTTGCCCAGGCTGACATTTCCTTAGTATAGTGTCTTATTTAACTGATGGCTTTTCTATTCCTATTAGAAGGACTTATATTATCTAAACTTTGTGTATGTTAATTCTAGGGAAGTGGCATGTTCTGTCTACACTTATTATTTTGATTCTAAGGCTTATTTTTATTTTATTTAATTTTTTTTTTATTTTGGGGTATAATTGATTTACAATGTTGTGTTAGTTTCAAATGTACAGAGAAGTGAATCTGTTATACAAATTAATATATCCACTCTTTCTAGATTCTTTTCCCATATCGGTCATTATAGATTATTGACTGGAGTTCTTTGTGCTACACAGAAGGTCCTTATTAGTTATCTATGTTATTGATATATATATAGTAGTGTGTATGTGTCAATTCCAATTTATCCCTCCACCCTTTACCCCTCAGTAACAAGTTTATTTTCCACATTAGCAACTCTTTTGGTTTTGTGAAAGTGTTAGTCACTCAGTCATGTCCAACTGTTTGTGACCCCATGGACGGTAACCCATCAGGTAGATAAGTCCATTTGTAGCCTCTTTTTAGATTCCACATATAAGAAATATCATATGATATTTGTCTTCCTCGGTCTGACTGTCTTTACTCAGTATAAGAATCTCTAGGTTCCAACTAATAAAAATAATTGGGAAAAATTAAAAAAAAAATAAAATAACTTAAAAAATTAAAGAAATACAGTGAAGAGTAAAAAAAAAAAAAGAATCACTAGGTTCAACCATGTTGTTGAAAATAGCATGCATTTTTTCCTTTTTCTGGTTGAGTAATAGTCCATTGTGTATATGTACCAATTTTCACTATCCATTTCTATGTTGATATTTCAGTTGCTTCCATTCCTGGCTATTGTGAGTAGTGCTTCAGTGAACATTCAATTGCATGTATTTTTCAAATTATTGTTTTCTCCAAATATATGCCCAGGAGTGGGATGGCTAGATCATAATGTAACTCTGTTTTCAGTTTTATTAAGGAAAGCTCCATACTGTTCTTCATAGTGTCTGTACCAGTTTGCATTCCAACCAACAGTGTAGGAGGGTTACCTTTTCTCCACCTTCTTTCCAGCATTTATTTTTTATAGACTTTTTGGTGATGGCCATTCTGACCAGTGTGAGGTGATACAACATGGTAATTTTGATTTGCATTTCCCTAAAAATTAGTGATGTTGAGAATCTTCTCATGTGCATCTGTATGTCTTCTTTGAAGAAATGTTTATTTAGATCTTCCACTTATTTTTTGATTGCATTGTTTGCCTTTTTTGATATTGAGCTGCATGAGCTATTTGTGCATTTTGGAGATTAATCTCTTGTGGTTTCCTTCATTTGGAGTATTTTCTCTAATCTGGAGAGTTTTCTTTTCATTTTTTAATGGTTTTGTTTGTTGTGCAAAAGCTTTCACTTAACTCTCATTTGTTTATTTTTGTTTTTTATTTTCATTGTTCTAGGAAGATGATGAAAAAAAAGCTTGATGCAATTTATACTAGGAAGTGTTCTCCCTGTGTATTCCTCTAATAGTTTTATAGTATCCAGCCTTATGTTTATTCGAGTTTGACTTTGTCTATGGTGTTAGGGTGTGTTCTAACTTCATTCTTTTAGATATAGCTACCCAGCTTTCCTCGGAGAAGGTAATGGCAACCCACTCCAGTACTCTTGCCTGGAAAATCCCATGGATGGAGGAGCCTGGTAGGCTGCAGTCCATGGGGTCATGAAGAGTTGGACATGACTGAGCAACTTCATTTTCACTTTTCACTTTCCTGCATTGGAGAAGGAAATGGCAACCCACTCCAGTGTTCTTGCCTGGAGAATCCCAGGGACGGGCGAGCCTGGTGGGCTGCCGTCTATGGGGTCACACAGAGTTGGACACGACTGAAGCGACTTAACATCAGCAGCAGAAACCCAGCTTTCCCAGCACCACTTATTGAAAAGACTGTTTTTTCCTCCACTGTATATTCTTGCCTACTTTGTCACAGATTATGTGACCATAAATTCATGGGTTAATCTGTGAATTTTCTGTCCTGGTTCATTGATCTGTATTCCTGTTTTGTGCCAATACCATACTGTTTTGATGACTGTATCATTTGTAGTATAGTCTGAAGTCAGGAAACCTGATTCTTCCAGCTGTTTTTCTTTCCTAAAATGACTTTGACTATTCAAGATCTTTTTTGTCTCCACAAAAATTTTAAGACATTTTGCCCTTGTTCTTTGAAAAATGCCATTGGTAAGAGGACAAGGATTATACCGAATCTGTAGATTGCCTTGGGTAGTATAATCATTTTGACAATAGTGATTCTTCCAATGCAAGAACATGGTATACTTTTTCATCTGTCTGTGCCATCTTTGATTTCTTTCATCAGTGTCTTATAATTTTTGGAGTTCAGGTCTTTTACTTCCTTCAGTAGGCTTAGTGCTATATATTTTATATTTTTGATGCAATGGTAAATAGGATTTTTTAAAATTTTTCTTTTTTATCTTTCATTGCTAGTGTATAGAAATGCAACAGATTTCTGTCTATTAATTTCATATCATACAACTTTATTAAATTCATTGGTGACCTCTAGTAATTTTCTGGTAACACCTTTAGTATTTTCTATGTATGCTATCCTGTCATCTGCAAACAATGACACTTTTTACTTCTTTTCCAATTTGGATTTCTTTTATTTAATTTTCTTCTCTGATACCCATGGCCAGGACTTCCAAAATTCTGTTGAATAAAAGTGACAAGATTGGATATCCTTGTCTTGTTTCTGATGTTAGAGGAAATGCTTTCAGTTTTTCACCATTGAATATGTTTGTTGCAGGTTTGTCATATGTGGCTTTTATTATGTTGGTGTAAGTTCCCTCTAAGCCTATTTTCTGTAAAGTTTTTATCATAAATGGATTTTGAACTTTGTCAAAGTCATCTTCTATATATATTGATACAATCACATGGCTTTTATTCTTCAGCTTGTTAATTGTGTATTGCATTGATTGATTTGCATGTATTGAAGTAGTCTTGCAACACTGGGATGAATCTCACTTGACTAGGATGTATGATCTTTTTAACATGTTGCTGGTTACAGGTTCCTAGTATTCTGTTGAGGAGTTTAACATCTATGTTCATCAATGATATTGGCCTGTAATTTTCTTTTCTTGTGATATTTGTCTGATTTGGGTGTCAGAGTGATGGTGGCCTTGTAGAATGATCTTGGGAGTGCTCCTTCCTCTGTAATTTTTGGGAAGAGTTTCAGAAGCTCTTCTCTAGATGTTTGAAAGAATTTGCTTGTGAATTCATCTAGTCTTAGATTTCTGTTTCTTAGAAATTTTTTAATCATGGTTTAAATTTTAGTTCTTAAGACTTGTCTGTTCATATTTTCTATTCTTGGTTCAGCATTTGAAGGATGTATCTTTCTAAGAAATTGCCCATTTCTGCTAGGTTGTCCATTTTATTGGCATATAGTTGCTTGTGGGAATTTCTTACAATCCTTTGTATTTCTATGGTGTCAGTTCTAATTTCTCCTTTATCATTTCATATTTTATTGATTTGAGTCCTCTTCCTTTTTATCTTGGTAAGTTTGGCTAATGGTTTATCAATTATGTTTATCTTTTCAGAGAACTACCTTTTAGTTTCATTTATCTTTGCTATTGTTTTCTTCATCTCTTTCATTTATAGTTGCCCTAATATTTGATTTTTTTCCTTATACTAACATTGGGTTTTGTTTGTTCTTTATCTAGTTGCTTCAGGTGCAAGAATAGGTTGTTTATTTGAGATTTTTCCTGTCTCCTGAGGTAAGAATTTATTGCCATAAGCTTCCCTTTTAGAGCTGCTTTTGTTGTGTCCCATAGGTTTTGGATTATCATGCTTTCATTTTGTTTATCTCTAGGTACTTTTTACTCCTTTGATTTCTTCAGGGGTTTATTGATATTTAGTAATATTGCTTAGTCTCTATGTGTTCATGTTCTTTAAAGTTTTTTTCCCCTGTAATTTATTTTTATATCTTTGTGGTCAGAAAATGCTTTATATGATTTCAATTTTCTTAAATTTACCAAGACTCGATTTGTGGCCCAAGATGTGATCTATCCTTAAGAATGCTCCATGTGCACTTGAGAAGAGTGTATTCTGCTCCTTTCAGTTGGAATGTCTCACAAATATCAATTAAATATATCCATTCAAATGTGTCATTTAAAGCTTGTGTTTCCTTATAAATTTTCTGTATGGATGATCTACTCATTGGTGAATGTGGAGTGTTGAATTCCTCCACTGTTGTGTTCCTGTCAACTTCCCCTTTTATGGCTGTTAGCACTTGCCTTATATGTTGCAGAGGCCTTATTTTGGGTGCATATATATTTATGATTGTTATGTCTTCTTGATTTGATTGCTTTATCATAATGTAGTGTCCTTCTTATATCTTGTAACAATCTTTATTTTAAAGTCTATTTTGTCTGATATGAGTGTTGCTACTCCAGCTTTCTTTAAATTTCCATTTGAATGAAATATCTTTTTTCCATCTCTTCAGTTTTAGTCTGTATGTGTCCCTGGGTTTGAAATGGTTGTCTGGTAGAAAGCATATATACAGGCCTTGTTTTCATATCCATTCAACCAGTCTGTGTCTTTTGGTAGAAGCATTTAGTCTATTTACATTTTATTTTAATTTATTTTTGATTTAAAGATAATTGCTTTATAGTATTGTCTTTGTTTCTACCAGACATAAACATGAATAGCCCTAGGGTTACTTATGTCCCCTCCCACCTGAACATCCCTCCCACCTCCCTATCCATCCCACCCCTAATCTATTTACATTTAAGGTAATTGATATATATGTTCTTATTGCCATTTTCTTAATTGTTTTCGGTTTGCTGTTGTAGTTCTTTTTCTTCTCTTCTGTTTCCTGTTTAGAGAAGTTACTTTAGTATTTATTGTAAAACTGGTTTGGAGGTGCTGGATTCTCTTAGCTTTTGCATGTCTATAAAGCTTTTGATTTCTCCATAGAATCTAAACGTGATCTTTGCTAGGTGACCTATTTTTGGTTGTAGGTTTTTCCCTTTCATAATTTTAAATATGTCATTTCATTCTCTTTTGGCCTATAGAAGCTCTGCTGAAAAATCAGATGATAATTTTATGGGAAATTCGCTTGCAGGTTATTTGTTGTTTTGGTTTTACTGCTTTTAATATTTTTTTCTTTGTATTTAATTTTTGTTAGCTTGATTAATATGTGTCTTGGCATGTTTCTCCTTTGGTTTATTCTGTATGGAACTCTGCACTTCATGGACTTGGATGACTATTTCCTTTCCCATATTAGGGATTTTAAAAATTCTCTTCAAATATTTTCTCAGGCCCTTTGTCTTTTTCTTCTTCTTCTGGGACCTATAATTCAAATATGGATGTTAATGTTGTCCCAGAAGTCTCTGAGACAGTCCTCATTTCTTTTCATTTTTTCCCCCTGTTCTGTGGCAGTGATTTCCATCATTCTATTTTCCAGCTCACTTATCCATTCTTCAGTTATTCTGTATTTTGTATTCAGTTATTCTGCATTCTGTATTCAGTTATTCTGCTATTGATTTCTTCTAGTGTATTTTTGGTTTCATTTATTTTATTGTTCACCACTATTTGTTCTTTAGTTCTTCTAGATTCTTGTTAAACATTTCTTTTATCTTCTTGATCCATGCCTCCATTTTTTTTCACAATACCTTGGATCATCTTCACTATCATTACTCTGAATTCTTTGCCAGGTAGATTGCTTCTCTCCTCTTCATTTAGTTGTTCTTGTAGGTTTTTGCCTTGCTCTTTGTCTGCAACATATTCCTATCTTCTGATTTTATCTGCCTTACTCTGTGGTCTTTCTTTTGGCTGCAGGGTGGTAGTTCGTTTTGCTTCTGGTGTCTACTCCCTCACATGCGAGTTTGTCCAGGGGCTTGTATAAGCTTCTTGGTGGGAGGTATTGGTGCCTGTGCTCTGGTGGGTGAAGCTGGGTCTTGTCCCTTTGGTAAGCAGGGCCGTGTCAAGTGGTGTGTTTGGGGGTATCTATGAGCTTAATATGACTTTAGGCAGCCTGTCTGGTAATTGGTGAGGCTGTGTTCCTCTCTTGCTTGTTGTTTGGCCTGAGGTATTGAACACTGGAGCTTGCAGCTTTTCGGTTGGAGCCAAGACTTGGTCCAATATGGGGACCTCTGGGAGAGTTCCTGCCAATTAATATTTCCTGGGGTCAGGAATTCTCTGGGAGCCCAGCAGCTAAGAATGGAAACCCTCACTTTCCCAGGATTCCCTCCAAGACCTCCAGGTAGGTCTCTGGACCCACTGTGGGCACTGTGGTCACAACTCAGAGCCCATGTCCCATATATATGTGTTCTCAAAATCCACAGCTACTAAAAGCTAGACTGGTCTCCCTTCTGGGAGCACTTTTCCATTCAGATTTTCTGCAGGCATTGGATACACCAGTCTGATAGCGGTTATTCAATCCGTTGCTTCTAGAGAACAGAGATTTCTGTTCCTCCTCCTTAGTCACACAGCCTCTTGGGCTCAGCTTTGGTTTCAGGCCTACCTCTATGTGTGGGCCACCCTCAGGTGTCTCTTTCTTGCTCAGGTGAGAGGGGGCAAAGGAAGAAACTAAGACTTATATACTTGCTGAGAGAGGATAACATGGCTATGATTGGGGTGCACACACTTGCTCTATTGGGAATGCCTCCCAGTTCCCGCAGAGGCAGGAGCTGGCATGTGGAAAGAGAAGTCACAATGGTAGCCCTACCGTTTACCTCACTTCCAAGTCAGTCCACACTTCCTCCAGGAGTTTCCTGACTGAGGAGTGCTTCACTCCATCCCCTCAGGCTGTCTTCACACAGCTGTTCTCACTTCTGTCCCTTCAGGTCATCTCTGAGCAGCCAAGGGTTATCCTCTATCCAGGTCCACTCTCCTAACCCCACACTTCAGCACCCAGCTCCCATCTGCACTGGGGGACACCCTTCCCAGACTGGGGCATGCAAGGCCTGTGGTACAGATCATCCATGCAAATCTTGTTCTGTCCTGTCTGCCACAGACTAACCACTGCATTTTCCTTTGATAGCCCCTGAAGGCCCCTTTCTATTTCAGTGTGTTCTGCCACTGGTGTGGGGCCTCCCTTTGTGTGGTAACCTCTTGTCTTCTTCATTCCCCTCCCCAGGATGTGGTTTCATCCTGTTTACACTCTTCTTTTTCTTCCGTTTCTCTCCTTCATTCGACCTGGTTATGCTGTGACCTTTTCTTGTCCTCCAAGGTGTCCAAGGTTCTCTGCTAGTGTTTAGCAGATTCCATGTGAATTGTTTCCTTTATAGATGTATTCTTGATGTACCTGTGGGGAGAAGTGAACCTGAGATTCTCCTATTCTGCCATCTTGACTGGTCTTCTCTAAGGCTCATTTTTAAAAACAATTTTGGGGTTATATTAAGAGCTCCAAATGATACCAAAAATTTTTTTAACAAGGTATAAAATTAGAATACCGATGCTGGTGGGAGTTATTAAATACAATGTGTCATTTAGTGTTTATATGGACATGTATAATATGAACAGTTATGTAGAGAGGTTCATTTCATCCTTGAAGCTATCAGATTTTTTTATAGCCTCAACAAAGATGTTCACCACATTTTCAAGCTAACAAAATTAAGAATATACCATATTGTTATCTCTTGGATCCTCTTTCTGGTATATCCATCAGTATATGCTGCTGCTGCTAAGTCGCTTCAGTTGTGTCCAACTCTGTGCGACCCCATAGACAGCAGCCCACCAGGCTCCCCCGTCTCTGGGATTCTCCAGGAAAGAACACTGGAGTGGATTGCCATTTCCTTCTCCAACGCATGAAATTGAAAAGTGAAAATGAAGTCTCTCAGGCATGTCCAACTCCTAGCGACCCCATGGACTGCAGGCCACCAGGCTCCTCCATCCATGAAATTTTCCAGGCAAGAGTACTGGAGTGGGTTGCCATTGCCTTCTCCACCATCAGTATATACCCAATTGCAAATGAGATTGCATTTCCCTTGATTCCTGAAGTCATCATTTCTTTGGGTTCATTCTTCATTCTGTGTCATAAAATATGTTTTCTGAGACTCTTGCTCCCTTTTTGCTTGTTTCCCTACCTCACTAGGTTCAATTCTTCTTCCTTCTTCATCTTGGCTGTTTTACTCATGTTACATCCTTCTTTGTAATTTTAGTTAGTAACTATTAGTACCAGAGCATGAATATTATTCTCTCCCTGCTTAAGAAAGCACTATTCATAATTTCATTCAGTCTTTTAGGGAGAAGACTTCAATGAAAGTATGATTATTCTTTTGTCTCAATATTTCTGGCTTGAATTAGTTTATAGCATGCTATTTGAAACAAATGAATCTGAGTAAACTCTGGGAGAGAGTGGAGGACAGAAGAGCCTGGCATGCTAAAGTTCATGGGATTGCAAAGAGTCAGACACAACTGAGCAACTGAATAACAGCATTTGAAACGCATGCTATGTTTCATGTGTCTCTTATTCAACATGTAGTTTCAAAGAGGAAATTAAAAAACCATGTTAAACCTAACTTTATTTAGTTCAAATAAAACTATATGACAAAGACAGATAAGATTTTTCAAAATACCTCATCCCACTGTCCTTTAAAACGTCTAAATTCTTCCTTGGTTCCCAAGGGTAATATGTTTTCAGCTTACTTCTTGGCCTGTAAAACAAAGTTTCAAGAAAAAAAAATCCCTTTTTGGCTGGGGTTTGTATTATCTACAGGAAGATTGAAGGGGGAAAAGTCTATTTTGTTTCAAATAACTGTAAACTCTGTCTTCATGGCTTCTTTAACCAAAAAGTATTGATTGGGCCAATCTGGAACTGAGCTAAGAATAGAGCTAACTTCTTTTTCATTTCTACTTTGTACAGTTAAACCAAGTAACATTAAAACAATGGGATTTATCAAGATGCTTGGCACAAATAAAAAACTCTTTTTTGGCGCTTATACAATGTGGAAGTTAGTAAATATTTGTTAACAATCATACAACAATTGTCTAAGAAAAATATTTTGAAGAAGAGAATTTTTCTTCCCCTAAAAATTCTTCTCTTTCAAAACCAAAGATGTTGGAGGTGATCCTAGGATGGTGGAGGAATAGGACAGGGAGACCATTTTCTCCCCCACAAATTCATCGAAAGAATATTTGAACACTGAGCAAATTGCACAAAATGACTTCTGAGTGCTAGCAGAGGACATCAGGAATCCAGAAAGGCAGCCCCCTGTCTTTGAAAGGAGGTAGGGAAAAAATATAAAAGATAAAAAGAGAGACAAAAGAGGTAGGGACAGAGATCCATCCTGGGAAGGGAGTCTTAAAAGAGAAGTTTCCAAACACCAGGAAACCCTCTCACCAGTGGATCTGTGGGTAGTTTTGGAATCTCAGAAGACAACATAACCAGGAGGATAAATAAATAAATAAATAAATAAATAAATAAAACCCACAGATTATGTGCCTAACAGCAACTCCCAGTGCTCATATCCACCACCAGCAAGTGGGGGCTGAACAGGGAGGCACGGGCTGCATTGCTTAGGGTAAGGACCAGGCCTGAATGCCCTGAGGGCAATCTGAGGGAACTAACATGAGATAGCAACCCAAACTGTGGGATAGCCAGAGAGAGAGAGAGAGAGAGAGAGAGAGAGAGAGAGAGAGAGAGAGAGAGAGAGAGAGAACTATCCCAGAAAAAGCCCTAACTTAAGGCACTTACAGGTCCACTCACAGAACAAAGGGCTGAGCAAATACCAGAGGAGAGCTAGCAGGCTGCAGACCAGCTTATCCCCCACCAGAGACAGGGAGGCAGGTGGGGGCCAGCCAGAGCTGGAAAGGGGAAATCGCAGCCCCAGAGAGGCATCCTCTACCAAAATGCAAGCAGGCTCCCTGTTGCTAACCAAGTCTTCCTGGGATCCTGGAGGGTTGACATCCGCCAAGAGAGTTGCAGCCAGAGATCAGCTCCCCAGAAGAGACACATGGAACACCTGAAGCGGGCGTTCCCACTGCCACCCAGGAAACTGTGCGGCTGGGACTGGGGAGGTGATAACATGCACTCCCACCTGGGGAGACTGTGCTTGCCAAGCACATGGTCGCCTGACCTGCTCAGACCTGGGAAAGGCACAAAAGCAGGCCCAGCCAAGTCTGCACCTTTGTGGACTACCCGAGAACCTGAATCTGAGAGACTTAGACCTGGGAAGTGCATCCAACCCAGGGCCTGCCTCAGACAGTTCCCCAGCAGTGCAACCTAGAGCTTGAGGAGTGTAGACTGGGAAAGCACACTCACCGTGAGTGGAGGAAAACCTGGTGTGGCTGAGACACTGCAAGCACTCCCCACACATGCCAGTGATATTTGTTTGCAGTGTTCCTCCCTCCCCACAGCACGACTGAACAAGTGAGCCTAAATAAGTGACCACTTTTGCTCCCTTGTGTCAGGGTGGAAATTAGACACTGAAGAGACCAGCAAACAGAAGAAGCTAAAATAAACAGAGGGAACCACTTTGGAAGTGACAGGTGCAACAGCTTGAAACCCTGTAGTTAGCACCGACTACATTGGAAGGGGCCTATAGATCTTGAGAAGGATAAGCCGGGTTAAGGAACTACCTAAAACTGAACTGACCCCATACTGCCTGCAACAGCTCCAGAGAAATTTCTAGATATATTTTTACAATTATCATTTTAATTTTTTTAAATTTTAAGTCCTCTATTGCTCCTTTAATTTTCATTTTTATAACCTACTATTACCTTGCCTAAAGAAGACCCTATTTTTTTTCCATTTATTTTTATTGTTGGAGGCTAATTACTTTACAACATTGCAGTGGTTTTTGTCATACATTGAAATGAATTAGTCATGGATTTACATGTATTCCCCATCCCGGTCCCCCCTCCCACCTCCCTCTCCACCCGATCTCTCTGGGTCTTCCCAGGGCACCAGGCCCGAGCACTTGTCTCATGCATCCAACCTGGGCTGGTGATCTGTTTCACCCTAGATAATATACATGTCTCAATGCTGTTCTCTTGAAACATCCCACCCTCACCTTCTCCCACAGAATCCACAAGTCTTTTCTATACATCTGAGTCTCTTTCTATTTTGCATATAGGGTTATCGTTACCATCTTTCTAAATTCCATATATATGTGTTAGTATACTGTAATGGTCTTTATCTTTCTGGCTTACTTCACTCTGTATAATGGGCTCCAGTTTCATTCATCTCATTTGAACTGATTCAAATGAATTCTTTTTAATGGCTGAGTAATATTCCATGGTGTATATGTACCACAGCTTCCTCATCCATTCGTCTGCTGATGGGCATCTAGGTTGCTTCCATGTCCTGGCTATTATAAACAATGCTGCGATGAACATTGGGGTGCACGTGTCTCTTTCAGATCTGGTTTCCTCGGTGTGTATGCCCAGAAGTGGGATTGCTGAGAAGACCCTATTTTTAAAGAAAACTTCATAGATATATTTTATAATTTTTTGTGACTTTGTTTTGTTTTTTTAATATTGTATTTTTGAGAGTCTGACCTCTATTATATATTTTTAATCTTTGATTTTTGGTATTTGTTATCAATTTTATACCTTTAGGAACCCAATCTTCAGTACCTATTTTTGCTTGGGAGTGCGATTACTGGCTTGATTGCTCTCTCCCCCTTTTGACTCTCTTTTTTCTCCACCAGGTTGCCTCTATCTCCTCCTTTCCCCTTCTCTTCTCTACCCAACTCTGTGAATCTCTTTGTGTGTTCTGGCCTGTGGAGAACACTTAGGGAACTGACTACTGGCTGGATCTCTTTCTCTCTCCTTTTGATTCCCCCTTTTCTACTCCTGGTCACTCTATCTCCATCATCCCCTTTCTCTTCTCCATGTAACTCTGTGAACCTCTCCGGGTGTCCCACACTGTGGAGAAGCTTTTCATAATTAACCTAGATGTTTTATCAATGGTGCCGTATAGATGGGGAAATCTTGAGGCTACTGTAAGAATAAGACTGAAAACCAGAGGCAGGAGGCTTAAGTCCAAAACGTGAGAACACCAGAATACTCCTGACTCCAGGGGATATTAAATCAATAAGAGCTCATCCAAAAGCCTCCATATCTACACTGAAACCAAACTCTACCCAAGAGCCAACAAGTTCCAGAGCAAGACATACCATGCACATTCTCCAGCAACGCAGGAACAAACCCTGAGCTTCAATAAACAGGCTGCTCAAAGTCACACCAAACCCATAGACATCTCAAAACTCACTACTGGACACTTCATTGCACTCCAGAGAGAAGAAATCCAACTCCAACCGACACAGGCTTCCCTAATCAGGAAACCTTGACAAGCCACCCATCCATCCCCACCCACAGCAAGGAACCTCCACAATAAAGTGGAACTACCAACTGGCAGAATACAGAAAGGCCACCCCAAACACAGCAATCTAAACAAGATGAAATGGCAGAGAAATATTCAGTAGGTAAAGTAACATGACAAATGCCCACCAAACCAAACCAAAGAGGAGAAGATAGGGAATCTATCTGAAAAATAATTTGGAATAATGACCATAAAAATGATCTAAAATCTTGAAAACAAAATGGAGTTACAGATAAATAGCTTGGAGACAAGGATTGAGAAGATGCAAGAAATATTTAACAAGGACCTAGAATAAATAAAAAAGAGTCAATCAATAATGAATAATGCAATAAATGAGAGAAAAAGCACTCTGGAGGGAACCAACAGTAAAATAATGGAGGCAGAAGATAGGATAAGTGAGGTAGGAGATAAAATAGTAGAAATAAATGAGGCAGCGAGGAAAAAAAGGAAAAAAAAAAGGATTAAAAGAAATGAGGACAAACTCAGGAACCTCTGGGACAATGTGAAATACCCCAACATTCGAATCATAAGAGTCCAAGAAGAAGAAAAAAGAAATGCCATGAGAAAATATGTGAGGAGATACTACTTGAAAACTTCCCTAAAATGGGGGAGGAAATAGTCACCCAAGTCCAAGAAACCCAGAGAGTCCCAAACAAGATAAACCCAAGATGAAACACCTCAAGACACATATTAATCAAATTAACAAAGATCAAACACAAAGAACAAATATTAAAAGCTGCAAGGGAAAAACAACAAAACAACACACAAGAGGGTTCCCATAAGGATAACAGTTGATCTTTCAATAGAAACTCTTCAGACCAGAAAGAGATGGCAGGGCATACTTAAAGTGATGAAATGGAAAAAACCTACAACTCAGATTACTATAACCAGGAAGGATCTCATCCAAATATGAAGGACAAATTAAAACCTTTACAGACAAGCAAAAGCTGAGAGAATTCAGGACCACCAAACTAGCTCTTCAACAAATGCTAAAGGATCTTCTCTAGACAGGAAACACAGAAAGGGTGAATAAACTCGAACCCCAAACAACAAAGTAAATGGCAACGGGATCATACTTATTAATAATTACCTTAAATGTAAATGGGTTGAACACCCCAACCAAAAGAAAGAACTGGCTGAATGGATATGAAAACAAGACCCCTATATATGCTGTCTACAAGAGACTCCCCCTCAAAACAGGGGACACATACGTCTGAAGATGAAGGGCTAGAAAAGAATATTTCATGCATATGGAGACCAAAAGAAAGCAGGAGTAGCAGTACTCATATCAGATAAAATAGACTTTAAAATAAAGGCTGTGAAAAGAGACAAAGAAGGAAACTACATAATGATCAAAGGATCAATCAAAGAAGAAGATATAACAATTATAAATATATATATGCATCCAACATAGGAGCAATGCAATATGTAAGGCAAATGCTAACAAGCATGAAAGGAGAATTTAACAATAACACAATAATAGTGGGAGACTTTAATACCAAACTCACACCTATGGATAGATCAACTAAGCAGAAAATTAGCAAGGAAGCACAAACTTTAAATGATACAATGGGCCAGTTAGACCTAATTGATAGCTATAGGACATATCATCACAAAACAATGAATTTCACTTTTTTCTCAAGTGCACACGGAACCTTCTCCAGGATAGATCGCATCCATAAATCTAGCCTTTGTAAATTAAAAAAAAAAAAAAAGAAATAATCTCAAGCATCTTTTCTGCTCACAATGCAGTAAGATTAGATATCAACCACAGGGAAAAAGTATTATAAATCCAAATATATGGAAGCTAAACAGTACACTTCTGAATAACCAACAAATCACAGAAGAAATCATAAAAGAAATAAAACTATGCATAGAAATGAATTAAAATGAAAACACATCAACCCAAAACCTATAGGATTCAGTAAAAGCGGTGCTAAGGGGGTTTCATAATAATACAAGCCCACCTCAAGAAACAGGAGAGAAATCAAATAACTTAACTATACACCTAAAGGAACTAGAAAAAGAAATGAAACACCCCAGGGTGAGTAGAAGGAAAGAAATCATACAAATTAGGGCAGAAATAAATGCAAAAGAAACAAAAGAGACCATAGCAAAAATCAACAAAGTTAGGAGCTGGTTCTTTGAAAAGACAAACCATTAGCCACACTCATCAAGAAAAAAAAAGGGAGAAGAATTAAATCAACAAAATTAGAAATGAAAATGGAGAAATCCCACAGACAACACAGAAGTACAAAGATCATAAGAGACTACTATCAGCAACTATATGCCAATAAAATGGACAAGTTGGAAGAAATGGACAAATTCTTAGAAAAGTATTACTTGTGACAACTGAACCAGGAAGAAATAGAAAATCTTAACAGACTCATCACAAGCATGGAAATCGAAACTGTAATCAGAAATCTTCCAGCAAACAAAAGCCCAGGACCAGACGGCTTCATCAGCTGAATTCTACCAAAAATTTAGAGAAGAACTAGCAGCTATCCTACTCAAACTCTTCCAGAAAATTGCAGTGGAAATTAACCTTACAAACTCATTCTATGAGGCCACCATCACCCTAATACCAAAACCAGACAAAGATGCCACAAAAAAAAAAAAAAAAGAAAGAAAGACAGAAAGAAAAAAAAAAAAAAAAAAAAAAAAAGAAAACTACAGGCCAATATCACTGATAAACATAGATGCAAAAATCCTTAACAAAATTTTAGCAAACAGAATCCAACAACATACTAAAAGATCATACATCATGACCAAGTGGGCTTTATCCCAGGGATGCAAGGATTCTTCAGTATTTGCAAATCAATCAATGTGATACACCACATTAACAAATTGAGAGAAAGAAATTATATGATTATTTTAATAGGTGCAGAGAAATCCTTTGACAAAATTCAACATCCATTTATGATAAAAACCCTCCAGAAAGCAGGAACAGAAGGAACACACCTCAACATAATAATAAGTATATATGACAAACCCTCAGCAAACACTATCCACATGCTGGAAAATTGAAAGCATTTCCCCTGAAGTCAGGAACAAGACAAGGGTTCCCACTGGAGCTAATCAATGAATAGAGCAAAGTTGCAGGATATAAAATTAGTGCACAGAAATTCCTTGCATTCCTATTCACTAACAATGAGAAAACAAAAAGAGAAATTAAGGAAACAATTTCATTCACCATTGTAATGAAAATAATAAAAGAATTAGGCGTATATCTACCTAAAGAAACAAACGACCTATATAGAAAAGTATAAATCGCTGATGAAATAAATCAAAGAGGACACTGATAGATGGAGAAATATACCATGTTCATGGATTTGAAGAATCAATATTGTGAAAATAAGTATACTACACAAAGCAATCTATGGATTCAAGATTCAATGCAATTCCTATCAAGCTACCAATGGTATTTTTCAGAGAACTAGAACAAACAGTTTTACAATTTTTATAGAAATAAAAAAATTCTCAAATAGCCAAAGCAATCTTGAGAAAGAAGAATGGAACTGGAAGAATCAACCTGCCTGACTTCAGGCTACACTGCAAAGCTACAGTCATCAAGAGAGTATGGTACTGGCACAAAGACAGAAATATAGGTCGATGGAACAAAATAGAAAGCCCAGAGATAAATCCACGCACCTATGGACACATTATCTTTGACAAAGGAGTCAAGAATATACAATGGAGAAAAAACAATCTCTTTAACAAGTGGTGCTTGGAAAACTGGTCAACCACTTGTAAAAGAATGAGACTAGAACACTTTATTACACCATACACAAAAATAAACTCCAAATGAATTAAAGATCTAAATGTAAGACCAGAAACTATAAAACTCCTAGAGGAAAACATAGGCAAAACACTCTCTGACAGAAATCACAGCAGGATCCTCTATGCCCCACCTCCCAGAGTAATGGAAATAAAAGCAAAAATAAACAAGTTGGACCTAATTAAACTTAAAAGCTTTTGCACAACGAAGGAAACTATAAGCAAGGTGAAAAGACAGCCTTCAGAATGGGAGAAAATGATAGCAAATGAAGCAATTGACAAAAAATAAATCTCAAAAATATATAAGCAGCTCATATAGCTCATTTCCAGAAATATAAATGACCCAATCAAAAAATGGGCCAAAGATCTAAACAGACATTTCTCCAAAGAAGACATACAGATGGCTAACAAACACATAAAAAGATGCTCAACATCACTCATTATCAGATAAATGCAAATCAAAACTGCAATGAGTTACCACCTCACGCCAGTCAGAATTGCTGCTATTCAAAAATCTACAAACAATAAATGCTGGAGAGAGTGTGGAGAAAAGGGAACCATCTTACACTGTTGGTGGGAATGCAGGCTATTACAGCCACTATGGAGAACAGTGTGGAGATTTCTTAAAAACTGGAAATAGAACTTCCACATGACCCAGCAATCTCACTGCTGGGCATACACACCAAGGAAACCAGAATTGAAAGAGACACATGTACCCCAATGTTCATCACAGCACTGTTTGTAATAGCCAGGAAATGGAAGCAACCTAGATGTCCATTGTCAGACGAATGGATAAAAAAGTTGTGGTACATATACACAATGGGCTATTACTCAGCCATTTAAAAGAATACATTTGAATCAGTTCTAATGAGGTGGATGAAACTGGAGCCTATTAGACAGCATGAAGTAAGCCAGAAAGAAAAACACCAATACAGTATACTAACGCATATATATGGAATTCAGACAGATGGTAATGATAACCTTATATGCAAGAGAGCAAAAGAGACACAGATGTATAGAACAGACTTTTGAACTCTGTGCAAGAAGGTAAGGGTGGGATGATTTGAGAGAATAGCATTGAAACATGTATATTATCATATGTGAAGTAGATCGCCAGTCCAGGTTCAATGCATGAGACAGGGTGCTCTGGGTGCACTGGGATGACCCAGAAGGGATGGGATGGGGAGGGAGGTGGGAAGGGGATTCAGGATGGGGAAAACATGTACACCCATGGCTGATTCATATGAATATATGGCATAACCACTAGAATATTGTAAAGTAATTAGCCTCCAATTAAAATAAATAAATTAAAATAAAGATGTTGAGTTGCACAGAGAAAGCTTGAGTTTCCTGTAAAGGGATGTAACTTTCACAACTGAATACTATTTTTTAAGAAGGCTATTTTTAAGAATAAAAATACTTGGTTTTCTTCTATTAAATCTGTAGTGATCATGCTTTATAGGCTTATCCAATTAGATACACCTCTTGAAAGAGTTCAGGATAACCATGAATTCAAGCTTAGTATCTGTAGCAGTGACACCTAAATTATGCATTATTTTAAACCACAAATTACTGACCATCTGGTCTTAAAAATATTCATATCTTAGAAGGCTAAAAAATGGTTTGGCAAGGATATTCTGAAAATATTTCTCTCAAAGTGTAAAAATCTAAGAAGTTTCTGCTATCAGTTTTCATATCTATATCATTTGAATACTTTGACTAATATGAGTGTGTTAGTTGACTCCTCAGACTTAATTTATTTCTGTTGTATTTATATTGTTAGAGGTGAAGAAATAAAAATTCTTCCATAAAAGATGCTTGTTTAATTTACCTCTGATCCTTTTCTTTGTTTACAGATTGCACTTTCACCCGAGTGTGTTACTTTTTTGTTTTAAATTTTCTCTTCAAGGTCTTTTGTTACTCTTTTTAGGCAAAGTAGTGCTCCTTTGATTATATGAGTATTAAGTCTAAGAGTGGGAGTGGTACATTTTCCAACAGAGTTGAGTGAGATGAAGCTAAGGTGGAAGCAAAATGAAAGTGCTGGGCTTTTGAGAAGTTGGATAAGCCTCATAAGATAGGCATTATCTGAAGAGGCAAAGTAATGGCAGGCAAGATCTAGGTTTTCAATACTATAGTAAAAGTAGATAGAGCTCTTTGAAGAAATAGCTAATCCTAAGTGGGGCATGGGATATGTAAGATAAGCCTGATACATCTTATAGTGTTATAAATAAAGGAAGTGCTCAAAAACCCAAAATACTGGGGCATATGTCAAAGAGCATGGTGCCAACCTGAAAGTTCTCTCAATGACCGAAGCTGGAATAATTTGTTCAACAAAATAAATAACATAGTATTGGATTATAACCCTAGGTATCAAACAAATATATGTGAGTCCAAAAAATATAAATAAATTGTTAAATAAAGGAGAATAAACAAATCTGTCATGAATAAATTATATAATAACTTCCTTTCTAGGAGGTGGAGCTTAATTCTTCCACTTTGAATGAAGGTTTGATTTAGTGACTCACTTCCAAAGAGTAGTATATAGAAAATGGCTGAGGGAAATAAGTTTATATGGAGAAATTTGACACACAGTACCTATCAGGTAATCAAGGCTAACATCATCAGTGAAAAGACATGCTGATAACATGTATCCTTAATGTGATAGGATGAAAATAGCAATTCTCCTCTGTGCTCTTCCTCTTTCAAACACATAACCTCAGTCTAATCTTGCAAAAAACATCAGACAGACCCAAACTGCTGGACATACTGTAAAACACCAGACAATATTCCTCAAAATTGTCACGGTTATGAAGAAATGCAAGCATAAATGGAGAAACTGTCACAGACCAATAAAAATAAAAAGAGATATGATTATTAAATCTGATGTGTAATCCTTGAGTGGAAAAAGGACAGTAAGAAAAAAATGAAATCTGAATTAAGTCTCAAATTTGGTTAATAATAATGTATCAAAGTTAGTTCCTTAGTTGTGACATGGAGCGTCATTATATAAGATGCAATCAACAGGAGAAAATGAGTGAATAGTAAATGGGAATTCTCTGTACTATCTCTGACATTTTCTGTAAATCTAGAACTATTCCCACCAAAATTCATTTTAAAAAGTAAATGGTAAGGAAGACTTCCAAAAGGAATAAACCATAGATATAAATTTTTCACATCATAATTGTCACTTTGAGCTATACCCCAGTTTGTTTATATGTAATAGAAACTTGATTACAGTAAGTGTTATTAAACAAATACCTAGAGAGGATGATGAAATTCCTAGTTAATGGATATTATTGAGATAGTGGTGCATATTTCAACAGTGTTATTGAGACATTTAGGCCAATGTTTCCTTTTTTTTTTTTTTTTTATCAAGAGTTGAAATGATTGAAGTCTTGGGAATGATCCTGAGGTATGTGTGATCATCTGGATACCAGGTCTGCAACTGCAACAAGTTTAGATCTGTTGTGATTTAAGAAGGAGAGTCAAAATTGTTGAATCGCCATTTTGGTAAACTCTCTGAATAGATATACTGACTTTAACAGTAAAGTAGTGACATTAGGAAACTGATTGAGAAGATACTGAAATATCTTGGCAGAGCATTTGAATTAAGGAGTAAAAGTAAAAGAGAGAGCAAAGGTCAGGGGAGGGCAGACTTCTTCCTGGGAGTTGGAGTTATGAAAATAATGGAGAGTATTTCATGTTTTCACATAATTCAAAAGAATAACAATCATTCCTTGCAGCCAACTTTCAGATACAGGAAGCAGCAGCAGAATGTGGGGGTAACACTTGTATTACCTTTGCCAGAAAAATAAATAGTCTAAAGAACACACATTTTTCTGAGAGTATTAGGAAGTATACCAAAAGGAGTAGAATAAAGTCTGCTGAAACAATATTTTATCTAAAGTAAGATGAAAGCAATCTGCCTCAACATTTGATGCTTCATTGACTAATGACAAGCATTGTGTGTATGTTAGTTGCTCAGTCATGTCCGACTCTTTGCGACCCCATGGACTGCAGCCCACCAGGCTCCGCTGTCCATGAGATTTTCCAGGCAAGGATACTGGAGTGGGTTGCCATTCCCTTCTTCAGAGAATCTTCCCAACCCAGGGATCAAACCCGGGTCTCCTACAATGCAGGCAGATTCTTTACCGACTGAGCTACAAGGGGAGCTCAATGACAAGCATTACTGCTTGTCAAACTGCATGTAACAAGAGTAGAACCAACTCCAAGTCCGCACATTTGTTGTGATACTTTTCAGCAATTATTGAGGATAATTGTGAATTGTCTATCATCTTTCAAAATGTAGTTTAAAAGCAATTTTGTGGCTCAGCTGATAAAGAATCTACCTGCAATGTGGGAGACCTGGGTTCATTCCCTGGGTTAGGAAGATCCTCTGGAGAAGGGAAAGGCTACCCACTCCAGTATTCTGGCCTGGAGAATTCCATGGACTGTATGGTCCAGGGGGTCACAAAGAGTCAGACACAACTGAGCAACTTTCACTTTCTTTCACTTAAAATCAATTAATATATATTATGCTAAGATGCTTCCATTGAAAGTTTTACTTTTCTTTTGAAAAAGAATGATTAAGTAGCAAAGCTTATTACAGCCTCTTTTTTTCCCTCATGCATAGACACTGCTCAGATCAAATTCCTCTTCAAGATACTGCAGTTGGTGACAGCATGTCTGAATTGACAGAAATCAACTCATGTTCTTAGAGTACTGGTCTTGCAAACTGTAAAATCAGAGCAAACATAGGAACCTTAATAGAGTGTATTGAATATTTAGACTATGAATCAGAAGAAGGAAGTGCTTTAAGAAGAGACTGGTAAGTATCCATTGTTGAAAGAGATTAAAGTAGAAATGGAAGACAAAAGGAGAGGTAAAAAAAAGATGAAAACAGAGGCAAATGAGTTGTAGGAGTTCAAGGTAGAATCTTGTAAAAAGCAGGATCACATATAGGAGGAAAGAGCCAAGTTCCCATAGATGGCAGGAGGATGAAGATGGCACTGAAACGTAAGGAAAGGCTGGTCACAATCCTAAAAGGACAGTATGAGCAATTTCAGGAATGTTTCTTGTTAAAATTGCAACCATTTTTGCTTGCATATACCTTAAGGGCCAATTTTGAGGGAAGTCTTTCAGATGTACAAAATGGCAAAGACATTTTGGATGTTTCCTCTTATGCACCTGGTTGATGCTGGCTGAATCTCACAGTGCACATCTTTCATTACTGCTTGTCTCAGATTCCCAAACTGCAAAGCTATTTAATGAATATGAGGCAAAAAGGTAAAGGAATTGGAACAGCTTGAGATTTATGTAGAGACTGTGTCATCAAGGCTTTTGTTCCCTCTTCCAGCTTCATAAAGGATATAGATTACCAGACAAAGATCTGTGGGGTTTGTAAATCAGTTCAAGCCTAATAGTGATGTTTGGAACTTGTACTGAGTTTACTGGAGCTACTTCATTCAATATTAGAGCTTTATGTAACCCTTTCTTGCATACATTGTGACTGATCTATAGACAGATTCATAAATTACTCCTGGTATACAGAATACATGAAAGGCTGATGACTGTTTGCATTGCATGGAACAAAGACCTGAGTGTTCAAATATCAGAAGACAGTTGGAACACAGTCTGTGCAAAGGCAATTTGAGCCTCCAGGTCCATTCAGTACTAACTTGGAACGTGTAGTGAGAATTGGGAAAATCTCAGTGAGTTATACATTTATGAATTTAGTAACCTAGGATCCTCTCTACTGTTTCCTTTTCTTTCATATATTTTAATCTATAATATTGAGCTTACTAGGGCAATTTGTCTTTGATATGCTGAGATGCAGTTCCAGAATATGGTAAGCCAAATTTGTCTTTGTAAGAATTGTGTGCATGTGTATTCTATGAGGTGGAGGAAATCTTGGAGAAAATGGTTTTCATTTGGGTTTCTCTCCTGCTAACAGACTTCCTTGGTGTCTCAGTGGTAAAGAATCCACCTGCAATGCAGGACCCTCAGGAGACATAGTTTTGATTCTTGAGTTGGGAAGATCCCTTGGAGGAGGGCATCCACTCCAGTATTCTTTCCTGGAGAATTCCCATGGACAGAGAAGCCTGGTGGGCTACAGTCCATAAGGTCTCAAGAGTCAGACATGACTGAAGTGACTTAGCACACACAGCTACTAACAAACGGTAGTAAAGACTGATTACTGCAGCATCTAAATTAAACCAGGCTTTGTGTTACTCTCTTTGTTTAAAATGCCTCTCCAAAAGTATATAAGGCAGTTCCACAGATTTACATTGCTTGCTTTCATGTTATTAATGATTTCTTTTAGTGTATTAATCACTCTATGTGTAGAGGATAAATGATGATGGAAATTGTAATAATTGCTTTGCACTATCAAAGGACTATATACACTAATAGCTTCACAGGGCTGCTTCTTATCCCTAAAGAAGGCTCCAGAGTTTTAGGTTACCACAGATCTGTCTTAGGATTGTTCCAGTGAGCAGTAGTCACAGATTTACTTCCACTGTTTGGTGGTTCTTTGACTTGGCCTAATTGGCTACAGATAGAGCTTATGATGTTTTAGTTGCTAAATCATGTCTGACTCTTGTGACCCCATGGACTGTAGCCTGCCAGGCTCCTCTGTCCATGGGATTCTCCAGGCAAGGATACGGGAGTGGGTTGCCATTCCCTTCTCCAGAGGCTTATGAAGTTGTCCATGTTATTGGAACCTCAGATACAAATTCTTAATGAAGTTGCAGAAGCCCTTGTTAAGTGGTAAATCGCCAGACCAAAGGGGTAAGGTGAAGGAAGGGATAAATTAGGAAGTTGGAATTAATATATACACACTACTATATATAACATAGATAAGCAGCAAGGACCTACTGCATAGCACAGGGGACTATATTCAATTGTATTTTATAATAACTTATAGGGGAAAAGAACCTGAAAAATAATATATATATTTTATATGTGTATGTGTGTTTTAGTCACTCACTTGTTTCCAGCTCTTTGTGATCTCATGAACTGTAGCTCTCAAGGCTCCTCTGTCCATGGAATTCTATGGAGTGGGTTGCCATTTCCCTCTCCTTATTTTATATATATATATATATATATGTGTGTGTGTGTGTGTGTGTGTGTATAATATGTATGTATACATATTATGTTATATATACACACACACATATATAAAACTAAATCTGTGTGTTATATACCTGACATTAACATGACATTGTAAAACAACCAAAGTTCACTAAACTTTTGAAAATAAATAAGTTAATTATTTTTTTAAAAATTTAGGTTATGGAAGACTGGGTGTTTCTGTCAGAGTTAAAGCAAATCTGATATCTAGAAAATTTACCCTTAACCTCTAAGTTCCTCATATAATTTTCATCCACAGACCACCCTCATTGAAAATTCTTTTAGACACCAACTATCTAGAAGTAATGAGCCAATAAGGTATACCTACGTGTTTCTGAGGATTATTGTCTTTTAAAATATATTTGTTTATTTGACTGCATCAGACCGTCACTGCATCATGTGGGATTTTTCATTGCAGCACACAGGATCTCCAGTTAAGGCAGGCAGGCTCAGTAGTTGCAGCACAAGGACTTATTTGCCTCATGACATGTGGGATCTTTGTTCCCTGGCCTGGGATCAAACCCAAGTCCTCTGCATGTTAGGATTATTGTCTTTTGGAGGGAATTTTGTACTACAGATGTATCTGGTGAACTACCGATAGAACTTAAGATTTACAGTGTTTAAAAACTTTCATTTTCACTCTCTATCTTATCTGTTTTACTTATCTGTTTAACTTCTGATGTCTCAAAGTCATATGACCAAGGTAGGCAAATGGAAAATTTCCAAATACAGGATTACAAAGATTTTAATATGACTCTTCAAATAAATGTTTGTGTGGGGAAATATCAAAAAATGAAAGTTAAGTAGCTGTACTGTTCTCCACAAGCTGATGCTTTTATTTTGCGAACCTTCCATGAATCTCTTAGCATTGTTTCATTCAATCTTTGTCTTTGCTAGATTATGCAAATGGTTCATTTACTGTGTATAAAAGTACAAAAATTGTTAATGAGTTTTCTGCACATACATACATACATACATACATACATATAAGTATACACACATATCCTTTCTGTGCTACAGTTTAACCGAGAACTGCAGGTTTTAATATAGTGTAGTTAATAGAATGTGACATCTCTACTGTGAATACTAAATACTGTATGCTATGTACAGTCCACATGGGCAGGACCTCAGTGTATGCTAAAACAGATTATACCTGTGAATTGAGGGCTACATGTAAAATCCATCAATGCTATGTTAGAGAAACTGTTTGGAATTTTTTTCTTTCTTTGGTCAGGCAGTCTTTGAGTCTCTGTTGAAACTCAGTGTTACTAAGTAGTCCTTATGGGTTATTTACTTTGTCTTCTCAAGGGTATCAGTATAGTTATCTCATCTTGCTGAGTTATATATTTAGCAGACATATGTTAGATATACTCTTTCATATTTGCACCAAGACTAGATCGTGGAAAAGGCCCACAAAGCTTAGGCTCAACCTGTTCAATGGCATTCTTTAATGTTTGACTACAATACCTCTATACTTTCTAGCAATCTGTAGTTGTGTGACTTTCATCTGTTATCAGGATGCAAAAAAGTATTTTCTTCTACTGATTGCTGCTGAGAGGTAAAATCCAGGTATTTCAGAAAACCAGCATATTGGTTTTCTCTGGAGGGCTGCATTCACTGATTAACTTGTCATTATTTACAGATATGCAGGCCTGGAAAGAACTTGAGAGGGCATGTAGTCCACACAACAGCCACATCAGTCCTCTACCTGACTTTATTTTATTTTTATTTTTTTCATTTATTTTTATTAGTTGGAGGCTAATTATTTTACAATATTGTAGTGGTTCTTGCCATACATTGACATGAATCAGCCATGGATTTACATGTGTTCCCCATCCCGATCCAAGCTCCCACCTTCCTCTCTACCCAAACCTTCTGGGTCTTCCCAGTGCACCAGGCCTGAGCACTTGTCTCATGCATCCAACCTCGGCTGGTGATCTGTTTCACCCTAGATAATATACATGTTTTGATGCTGTTCTCTCGAAACATCCCACCCTCGCCTTCTCCCACAGAGTCCAAAAGTCTGTTCTGTACATCTGTGTGTCTTTTTCTGTTTTGCATATAGGGTTATCATTACCATCTTTCTAAATTCCATATATATGTGTTAGTATACTGTAATGGTCTTTATCTTTCTGGCTTACTTCACTCTGTATAATGGGGCTCCAGTTTCATCCATCTCATTAGAACTGATTCAAATGAATTCTTTTTAATGGCTGAGTAATATTCCATGGTGTATATGTACCACAGCTTCCTTATCCATTCGTCTGCTGATGGGCATCTAGGTTGCTTCCATGTCCTGGCTATTATAAACAGTGCTGTGATGAACACTGGGGTGCACATGTCTCTTTCAGATCTGGTTTCCTTAGTGTGTATGCCCAGAAGTGGTATTGCTGGGTCATATGGAAGTTCTAATTCCAGTTTTTTAAGAAATCTCCACACTGTTTCCATAGCGGCTGTACTAGTTTGCATTCCTACCAGCAGTGTAAGAGGGTTCCCTTTTCTCCACACCCTCTCCAGCATTTATTGCTTGTAGACTTTTGGATAGCAGCCATCCTGACTGGTGTGTAATGGTACCTCATTGTGGTTTTGATTTGCATTTCTCTGATAATAAGTGATATTGAGCATCTTTTCATGTGTTTGTTAGCCATCTGTACGTCTTCTTTGGAGATATGTCTGTTTAGTTCTTTGGCCCATTTTTTGATTGGGTCATTTATCTTTCTGGAATTGAGCTGTAGGAGTTGCTTGTATATTTTTGAGATTAATCCTTTGTCTGTTGCTTCGTTTGCTATTATTTTCTCCCAATCTGAGGGCTGTCTTTTCACCTTTCTTATAGTTTCCTTAGTTGTGCAAAAGCTTTTACATTTCATTAGGTCCCGTTTGTTTATTTTTACTTTTTTTTCCCCAATATTCCGGGAGGTGGGTCATAGAGGATCGTGCTGTGATTTATGTCGGAGAGTGTTTTGCCTATGTTCTCCTCTAGGAATTTTATAGTTTCTGACTTTAAACAGCACCCCAAAACTTCCAACTTCTGAGAAGCTGATCTATTTTCCTAAAGATCCTTGTTAAAAGAGATGCTTAACTCTTATAAATCATTCATTTATGTAACTGACAATTTTTACTGTCAGGGAATTTTTTAGGTTGAACAGGCTTGTCAAGCTTCTCGCAAAATTGGTTCCTTTTAATCTCCCATTGTAGATATGGGGAATTGTGACTTTTCAGGGTAAAACAAAACAATGATCCTGAAAAAAAATATTAAACCACTCTTAATGCTCTTTTCTCTGGGCTAAAGAGTTTCATTTCCTCTTTAGAACTTATTTAAATATATTTTAGTCACAGTTTTCTTTCTTTTCCAGATGCTACTCAAGTTATTTTCAGATGTTAGCAATGTGTGTTTCAACATTGCACAGGGTACCTTGAGATTAATGTATGGGTGAAAATGAATCCCACTTCAAAATTTCATTTCCCCAAAACATTTTTCCACTTAGACCAACACAAAATTGCTGAGCTGGAATCAAGATTGCTGGAAGAAATATCAACAACCTCAGATATGGTGATGATATCACCCTAATGGCAGAAAGCAAGAAGGAACTAAAGAGCTTCTTAGAGAGGGTGAAAGAGGAGAGTAAAAAAGCTAGCTTAAAACTCACCATTCAAAACATTAAGACCATAGCATCCAGTCCCATCACTTCATGGCAAATACATGGAGGAAAATTGAAAGCAGTGGCAGATTTTATTTTCTTGGGCTCCAAAATCACTGCAGACGGTGACTGCAGCCATGAAAGTAAAAGATGCATACTCCTTGGAAGAAAATCTATGACAAACCTAGATGCTGTATTACAAAGTAGAGACATCATTTTGCTGACAAACATCCATCTAGTCAAAACTATGGTTTTCCCAGTAGTCATGTAAGGATATGAGAATTGGACCATGAAGAAGGCTGAGTACCAAAGAACTGATGCTTTCAAACTGCAGTGCTGGAGATAACTCTTGAGAATGCCTTGGACAGCAAGGAAATCAAACCAATCCTAAAGAAAATCAACGCTGAATATTCACTGGATGAACTGACGCTGAAGCTGAAGCTCCAAAACTTTGGCCACCTGATGCAAAGAGCAGACTGACTGGAAAAGACTTTGATACTGGGAAAGACTGAGGACAAGAGGAGAAGGGGGTGACAGAGGATGAGATGGTTGATTGGCATCAACCACACAATGGATATGAGTTTGAGCAAACTCCAGGAGATAGTGAAAGACAGGGAAGTCTGGTGTGCTGAAGTTCACGGAGTCGTACACGACTGAGTGACTGAACAATAACTACAAACTGCTGATATCCAATCATATGGAGGAAAGAAAAAGTTTCTGTCAATACCACCTCTTGCTTCAGTCTTCCTCAATACCAAGTCTGTATTTAGGCCAATTTTTTTCCCATTTCCATTTTTTAAAAAAACTCCTTCAACAGAGAATTTGTTCTGCATATGTTTTAATTATCCCATTTTGTACAATATTCAAATAACTCCTCTCTGCCAAGTCAATGATTCAAGAAGGATTTTTAAATTCCAAACTATGTATATGTCACTGTGCCCAGTGTATCCCTTATTGCAAAGTTGCTAAGTCCTGTCCAACTCTTTGTGATCCCATGGACTGTGGTCTGTATGCTGGCTTCAATTATATGTCCACCTGATGGTTTGAGCTTGGCTTCCAGTCTCAGCAAAATTTTAGGTAAGTTGCTGCTGTCTTCATATGCCATTCTGGAGATGTAGAGTTTTTATATAGAGGTAGTATCCTGTATCTCTGAATTTCTATATATATCATGGGTGTGAGTGTATGTGTGTGTGTGTGTGTGTGTAGGGTTATTGATTCATTGATTTATTCATTATTATCAACAAATAATAATTAATCATATACTATATTCTAGGGACCATGTCAAGTGATAATATTCAATAGCAAATAAAAACACACAAAAGACTTTTCATCATAGAACTTTTAATATAGTGGAAGAATTAACTATTAATCAGAAAAATGATAATGTTGTAAATGTTAGGTATGCTGAGAGCATATGATAGTGGGACATGACTTTTCAGAGGGAAAGAAAAGCTTCACTGAGGAAGGAATACTTAAGCTGAAACCTGACAGAAGAGCATAGGTCCACTAGATTCTCATTAAGCTCCATAATGTCCCTGTGAGTGCATGTGTGCTAAGTTGCTTCAGCTGCATCCGACTCTTTGCAACCCCATGGACTATAGCCCGCCAGGCTCCTCTGTCCCTGTGGATTCTTCAGGCAAGAATCCTGGAGTGGGGTGCCATGCCACCCTTCAGTGTCCCTGTATCTGCCTCTGAGAGTCATTAGAGTTTTGAGGAAGAAGGTGGGGTCAAGTTGGAAGGGTAGAGCCAAGATGGTAGTTGCATGTTATAATGCAGGTTCAGTAGAATTGAAGGCCAGGAAGCAAGTAGCAGATACCTAGACAACTTATTACTTATATTTAAAAAAATAATCAGAGAAAAGAAAAAAAAATTCATCTGCCTCATATTTTCAATATAAAGGGAAAGTGGAAGAAATTGAACACTGGTACATAGGTGTGAAGACCAGTAGTATGCTTGGCAGTGGACTTCGTGATGACTTTTTCTCTTCTTCTTAATTGGAAGAGTAGATATCATCTATCAACTTTGAGGAATGTGATTTTAATAGTGAAGTGATCTAATGGTTCCTACTAGCGAGAATCCAATAGGATGATTGATCTATAGGTAAAAGTTAAAGCTAACAGTATTTTAAAATGAATAAAATAATTATATAGTGAACCCTAGAACATAAGAGAGTGCTGAAATGATTGATTAAACAGGACACGGAAAGTTAAATTTGAAAGTTGTATCATCAGTAGTAAGAAGACAGTGTGGACAGTTTTGTTCAGTAAATTGAGCATCTAAAGTCAAACGGTGCAAGAATACAAGCACGTTGTCACAAAGTTTTATAAAATATTATAAAATGGCAAAACCTAAGAAGGGACATGACAAATCTAAACAAGGTGGGAAAGTTAGGCCAAATTTGTTTATCAACTTTTGGGATATCTTTAAAACATGAGTAAGGAAGCCAAGGACAAGAATAATTGCTTCTTCAGTTTGAACAAAACACAGATAAAACTAATTATCCAGAAAATATAATATAGAAAAGAATTGAAGGTTGCTTTTTAAAAGATTGGGACCAATTTTAACATTTTTCTTATCTTTACCTAAGCTAGGATTAAACTGTATTTTCCAGTTTTATATCTAGTTTTGCTTTTTAATTTCAAGCTATATCTTTGTTTTTTAAAGTTTGTTTTCTTTAATTTTAAAATCATTTAAACAATATTGTAAGAATATTTAAATCTCTCTTGTTTTCATTTTGCTATGTTAAAAAAAATGCATTTTCAACAAATGAACTTACAATACAGAAACAGACTCAAAGACTTAGAGAAGAACTTAGGGTTATCAGTGGGGAAATGGTAGTGGGGGGAAGGAGAGGATTGGAAGTTGGGGATTGACATGTTCATACTGTTGCTATACTTAAAATAGATAACCAGAAAGGATTCACTGTATAGCACAGAGAACTCTACTTAATATTCTGGAATAATCTAAATAGGAAAATAATTTGAAAAAAAAGATAAATATTTATATATAACTGAATAACTTTGCTATACACCTGAAACTAACACAATATTGTTAATCAACAATACTCCAATATATATATATATATATAAAGTAACATCATTTTCAAGCACTCATTTGTGTATATCATAGTATAGCATAACAGTTAATAGTATGGATTCTTGAGTCAGGCTTGCTGGGACCTGATTTCTGCCTGTACTATTCACTGGTTATTTGACTCCAGCAAACCATTTAATGTATCTGTTCCTCAGTTTCCTTATCTTTAAGATGAAGATAAAAATAGTATCGAGCTGCTGCTGCTGCTAAGTAGCTTCAGTCGTGTCCGACTCTGTGCGACCCCACTGAAGACAGCCCACCAGGCTCTGTCATCCCTGGGATTATCCAGGCAAGAACACTGGAGTGGGTTGCCATTTCCTTCTCCGATGCATGAAAATGAACAGTGAAAGTGAACTCGCTCAGTCCTGTCCGATTCTTCGCGACACCATGGACTGCAGTCTACCAGGCTCCTCCATCCATGGAATTTTCCAGGCAAGAGTATTGGAATGGGTTGCCATTGCCTGAGTTGTTTTAAGTCATAAACATGTTAAAATATGTAAAACCCAACCCATAGACCATGCAGAGAAGGCAATGGCCACCCACTCCAATACTCTTGCCTAGAAAATCCCATGAACGGAGGAGCCTGGTAGGTTGCAGTCCATGGGGTCGCTAAAAGTCGGACACGACTGAGCGACTTCACTTTCACTTTTCACTTTCATGCATTGAAGGAAATGGCAACCCACTCCAGTGTTCTTGCCTGGAGAACCCAAGGGACGGGGAAGCCTGGTGCACTGAGTCTATGGGGTCACACAGAGTAGGACATGACTGAAGTGACTTAGCAGCAGCAGCAGCATAGAACAGGCCTAACTGACAATAGGTACACTGTGAATATTAAGTGCCAAACATTGTTCTAAATCGTTTACATGCAGCTTCTCATTAAATTCTTAAGTTTATCTCATTTGCTAAGTATAATCCTCATTTTATAGATTAATAAGCTGATCACAAAGAGGTTAAGTGACTTGTCTAAAGTTATAGAACTGGTAATGGTGAGTTTGAAAACCAGGATATTTGACTCAAGAACTCATAGCCTTACTTACTGTAATTGATCCCCTCTAAGTTTCATCCAAGTATATTTGTATTCTATGCACTCTTAATCAGAGTACATAGGTGAAATTTATTTTTTTCATTATTAGTAAGTATTATTTTGTGAGTAATTTTTATGATGCTACATTTTGGTTTTAATATATGAAAAATAGTCTATCATGTTGATATGCCCTAATTCATCTCACCATTACATTATTGGACTTTTAAGTTGTCCATAAAATTTTGCTTTTAAAAATAGCATTATTATGGGTATCTTTGTATTTTAGCTTTTTCTACTTTTGAATTATCTCATTAAGATACAGTTTGAGGGATTGAATTACTAGGTCATACAGTACAGACATTGTAAAATATTTAGGAAATTGCAAGATACAAAGTACACACACAAAAGCAAAGATAACCTATAATTTATCCTTCTTTCTTTTTTATTGTACATTAATTTAAAAAATTCTGTTTACCTCACTTCTGGACCAATAACACACAGAAATCACTAAACATATAATGTACATCCTTTTCAATACAAATACACATTCACACATGTAAACATACATACATATATGCAAGTTTTAGTTTTTAAACTAAAAATGAGATATTCTAAATGTTAGTGTCTATATATGAATATCTTAGGTTTTAAATAATATATTGCCTACAAAAAACGATGTTATTAATTGATGATACTATTAACAACATGTAGTCATATTTACTTGGAGAAGAAAATGGCAACCCACTCCAGTGTTCTTGCCTAGAGAATCCCAGGGACAGGGGAGCTTGGTGGGCTGCCATCTATGGGGTCGCACAGAGCCGGACACGACTGAAGTGACTTAGCAGCAGCAGCAGCAGACATATTTACTATTCTAGTATTAGATTTTCATCTTTTAATTTTTATTTTATTTTAAATTTTGTGTGGTTGATTTTTTGAACTTAAGACTGCTTCACATTTCTTTTGATTCATATCATTTGATTCTCTCTTCTCTTGAAGTGGTCTTTGATCTTGACTTTGACCTCTGTTTTGGGTATGTAAGGCTTTGGTATATGGATTTGACTTTTCTTTCCCTCTATTATTAATACTTAATGGGTGCCATAAGCAAATAAATGACATATCTTTTCTGAGTCTCAGTTCCCTCACCTGAAAATAAGGATTGAAAGATAATTGATAATTTATATAACTCAATACCCTGCATAAAATAATTTCTCATTAAAAGTTCACTATCATCCCAGTTCCCATTTTGATTATCTGCAAGTTGGATTAATATATTGGTATATGATCTCATCCAAATCCCTGAAGAAAATGTTGAACGGGATAGGATCAAGATGAAATCCCTTCAGTATTCCCTAAAAACAATGTTCTCCGCATTGACATCAATTATTGAAGAAAATCTGTGAGTATATTCATGACTATGTCAGAGGCATTCAACCCTGGTGGTGCATCAGAATGATATATGACATTTTAAAACATACAAATATCTAATCTCTAAACTGAATGTATTGAATAAGAATATCTGGGTAATGTGGCCAAAGCATCTCTTTTAATTTTGATACATGATTTTCAGTATTCAAGGTTGAGAACCTAATAACATTATTCAGCTTGCCTTTCATTACTTTGTCTACACATATACAATTCATTCAATAAGCATGTATTGAACCACATTATATACTTAAGGTTCTAGGCACTGGGACTATAAGGATGAAAACAATATATACTCTATTCTTGGGAATCCCTCATTCAGAAATAGAAGACAGAGATTTAATCAGATAAATTCAAATACAATGTAGTGACAAATAAGAGCAAAGTACTCTGGGAATATAGAGACTAGAATAACCATGACTGACAGAAGTGGAGAAGACATAATTGAAAAACTGGCATTAGAGGTAGATCTTGAACATTAGTAGGGGTTTATGAAAAGTAGGATGTCCTAGGCAAGAGGACTAGTCATCCAAAGTATGGTGTTAAGAACAGACTAGGTATACCCAGAAAATGTTGACAGTAAAATGTGAGAAAGATGTAAAGTGTATAAATTCTTGAGGTAGACTGAGTCACAAATAACAAGTGATAATTATAGAAAGAAAAGCTGATGCCTGTTTGTGAGAGGTCATTCATCTAGGTTCCCAAGTAGGACAATCAGACGGATATGTTCAAAAGACAGTAGTAGGTAAAGATGTAGAGTTCATGGGAGAAATTTGAACTTTGGCATCAGTTAGAGCATCAGTGACACATAGATATTAGTTCAAGATATGGTATTTGATGGAATCCTTCATGAAAGGTTGTGTAGACAACAAAAGACAGAGGTTAGGAGAACACTTGCATTTAATGGGCCAAAAAGATGAGTCAAATACTAACAGAAAAAGCATGGTTAAGAGAAGAAAGAGGATAATACAGAGAAGATGTTGCCGCGGAATTCAAAGAAGGAGATCATTTTAAGAAAGTCTTTTCTAAAAGAAGTTTTTGTTTTCATAACAGTGACAAATTGAGCATAATTGTAGGCACACGAAAAGAAGCCAGTGAGGTGGCAGATATTGAAGACTTTCACAGATGCCTTTTGGAAATCCTGATATACTGTGTCTAAAGCACATCTGTGAGCTACCAGCCTAGTAACACTCTACTTAAAAAGGAAATAAGTATAAAGAGTAAAATTTTGAAAAGACAAACATAGAGGTTTTTTTCTTAACCTTTGAATAAGAAATTTTAAAGCATAAAGGCAATGGAAAAAAATAAATGAAAAAATCAATAATTTGATCACAAATTTTTAAAGCTTCTCTATGCCCAAAATATAGAAACAAAATAAAAAGATTGAGGAAATATTTACAACAAATGTGACTGGAAAAATACTTTTTTCATTTTTATTTTTTGAACTTACACGAATCAATAAGAAAATATCAAGACCAAATAAAAATGTTCAAAAATATGATCAGGCAGATCAAAGAAATAATTACATGGAATGATTAAATATAAAAAATGATGTACAATCTCACAAATATTCAAGCAGTAGCAAATTTTGAAATGGATATATTATTTGTTTTAACCCATCAACTTGTTTAAGAAATAAACCCTCAATATTGGCAAGGATTCATTGCATTGGACAACCACTTAACACTGATAGAAATTGGTAGTACATTTATGGGAAGCAATTTGGAAATTTTATAAAGGATATTAGAAAATGATCTTATCCCTTGACGTTATTATTTAACAGTATTATTGAGGTGTGATTGACATACAAAATTTGTACATGTTTAATGTGTACAATTTAATGAATTTGGACATATGCAAACACCTGTGATAGCATCATCACAATTAAAATCATTGGCATATTTAAAGTTTCCTCTTGTCTTCCTTTTATGTGGTAGGAACATTTCACATGAGATCTACTGTCTTAAATTTTGAAGTGCACAATATTATTTTGATAACTATAGGCACCACTTTGAACTGCAGATCTCTAGAACTTATTTAACTAACATAACTGAAACTTTATATTCATTGAAGAAAAGCTGCCTGTTTCTCCATCCCCTACTCCCTAGCAACCACAATTGTATTCACTGCTTTTATGGGCTTGATTGTTTAAATATCTCATATAAGTGAAAACTGTGGAAAATTCTTAAAGAGGTGGGAATACTAGACCACGTTACCTGTCTCTTGAGAAACCTGTGTGCATGTCAAGAAGACACAGTTAGAACCAGATGTGGAACAATGGGCTGGTTCAAAATAGAGAAAGGAGTTTATCAAGGTTGTATATTGTCACCCTGCTTGTTTAACTTATATGCAGAGAACAGCATGCAAAATGCTAGGCTGGATGAATCACAAACTAAAATCAAAATTGCCAGGAGAAATATCAAGCATCTCAGATATACATATGCTACCACTATAATGGCAGAAAATGAAGAGAAACTAAAGAGCCTCTTGATGAGGGTGAAAGAGGAAACTGAAAAACCTGACTTAAAATTCAACATTCAAAAAACTAAGATTATGGCATCCAGTACCATCACTTCATGGCAAATAGATGGGGGAAAAGTGGAAACAGTGACAGATTTTATTTTCTTGGGCTCCAAAATTCACTACAGATGGTGACTGCAGCCATGAAATTAAAAGATGCTTGCTCCTTGGATGGAAAGCTATGACAAAACTAGATAGTGTATTAAAAAGCAGAGACATCACTTTGCTGACAAAGGTGTGTATAGTCAAAGCTATGGTTTTCTCATTAGTCATGTGCATTTGTAAGGGTTGGAACATAAAGAGGCTGAGTGCTGAATAATTGATGCTTTCTAACTGTGGTGCTGGAGAAGACTCCTGAGAGTCCCTTGGACAGAAAAGAGATTAAACCAGCCAATCCTAAAGGGAATCAACCCTTTATATTCATTGGAAGGACAGATGCAAAGAGCAAACTCATTGGAAAAGACCCTGATGTTGGGAAAGACTGAGGGCAGGAGAAGAAAAGGGCAACAGAGCATGAGATGCTTGGATGGCATCACTGACTCAATGGACATGTATTTGAGCAAACAGTGTGAGATAGTGAAGAATGGGGAAGCCTGGTATCCTGCAGCCCATGGGGTTGCAAAGAATTAAAGAAGACTTGAAAATGAAAGTGAAGTCGCTCAGCTGTGTCTGACTCTTTGCGACTCCATGGACCCCAAGCTCCTCCATCCATGGGATTTTCTAGGCAAGAGTACTGGAGTGGGTTGCCATTTCCTTCTCCAGGGAATCTTCCCCACCCAGGGATTGAACCCAGGTTTCCTGCATTGTAGACAGACACTTAACAAGACTTAGTGCCTGAAAAACAATAAGTGAAATAAGGCATTATTTGTCATTCTGCAACTGGCTTATTTCACCTAGCATTTGTCCACAGTCCATTAAAGTTGTCTTAAGTGCAAGAATTTCCTTCTTTTTAAAGGCTAAATACTATTTAATTATTCTACATAGAAAATATCACATTTTCTTTATCCATTCATGTATTGAAGGACATGTGACCTGTTTCCCTATCTTGGCTTTTGTGAATAATGCTGCAATGAACATGGGAGTGCAGGTAGGTAGTTCGAGATTCTGATTTCAATTATTTTGGATATATACCCAGAGGTGGGATTGCTGAATTATATAGTAGTTCTAGTCAATTTTTGAAGAACTTTGATGCTCTTTTCCATAGCCGATGAAACATTTAACATTCCCATCAACAATGTACATGGTCCCATCATATACACACTGCTATTTATTAGAAATATTGGACTTCCCAGTTGGGACTTGTGGTAAAGAAACCACCTGCCAATGCAGGAGATGTAGGTTTGATCCCTGGTTGAGGAAGATCCTCTGCTGTAGAAAATGGTGACCCGCTCCAGTATTCTTCCCTGGAAAAGTCCCTGGGCAGAGCCGCCTGGCAGGCTACAGTCCATGGAGCCATAAAGAGTTAAACACAACTCAGTGACTGAACACATCTATAAAATAGATACTAGTATGATCCTACTATATAGCACAGGGAACTCTTCTCAATACTCTCTAATGACCTGTATGGGAAAAGAATCCAAGACAAGTGGATATATGTATATGTATAATTGATTCATGTTGCTGTATAGCAGAAAATAGCACAACAATGTAAATCAACTATACGCCAATAAAAATTTAGAAAAAAAATAGAAAACAAAATAAAAGAGAGGAACTTCAAAAAACAACCCCCAAAACCCCACAATATGCATAGTTTTGATTCTTCCATATCCTTGCTAACACTTCTGTATTTGTTTGTTTGTTTTTTTGTTTTCCCATTTATTTTTATTAGTTGGAGGCTAATTACTTTACATCATTACAGTAATTTTTGTCATACATTGAAATGAATTAGCCATGGATTTACATGTATTCCCCATCCCGGTCCCCCCTCCCACCTCCCTCTCCACCCGATCCCTCTGGGTCTTCCCAGTGCACCCCAATGTTCATCGCAGCACTGTTTATAATAGCCAGGACATGGAAGCAACCCAGATGCCCATCAGCAGACGAATGGATGAGGAAGCTGTGATACATATACACCATGGAATATTACTCAGCCATTAAAAAGAATTCATTTGAATCAGTTCTAATGAGATGGATGAAACTGGAGCCCATTATACAGAGCGAAGTAAGCCAGAAAGATAAAGACCATTACAGTATACTAACACATATATATGGACTTTAGAAAGATGGTAACGATAACCCTATATGCAAAACAGAAAAAGAGACTCAGATGTATAGAACAGATTTGTTTGTTTTTTAAAGTATCCGTTCTAACAAGTTGGAGATGATACCTCGCTGAGGTTTTGATTTGCATTTCCATCATAAGTAATGACTTTGAGCATATTTTTATTTGCCCATTACTCATTTGTATGTCTTTTTTGGATAAAAGTCTGTTACCCATTTTTCATTCAGGTTATTTGTTTTTGTAGGGGATGTTTGTTTTTTTGCTATTGAATTGTAGAAGTTGCTTATATATATTGAATATTAACCTTTTATGATATATAGTTTAGAAACATTTTGCCTTCTCATTCTGTTTATTGTTTCCTTTGCAGACACTTTTTAGTTTGATGTACAGGCATACCTCATTTATTTTCCTTTGCTTTATTATACTTTGCAGATACAGTGTTTTTCACAAGCTGAAGGTTAATGGCATCGAGCAAGTCTATGAGCAACATTTTCCAACAGCATTTGCTCACTTTGTGTCTCTGTGTCATATTTTTGTAATTCTTGTAATATTTCAAGCACTTTCATTTTTACTATATTTGTTATGGTCTTCTGTAATCAGTGATCTTACACTTAATAGACTACGTGCATGCATGCTAAATAAATTCTGTCGTGTCTGACTCTTTGTGACCCCATGGACCGTGGCCCACCAGGCTCCTCTGTCCATGGGATTCTCCAGGCAAGAATGCTGGAGTGTGTTGCCATGCCCTCCTCCAGGGGAAATTCCCAACCCAGGGACCAAATTCGGGTCTCTTTTGTCTCCTGAGTTGGCAGGTGGGTTCTTTACCACTAGAGCCATCTGGGAAGCCTAATTTATAGTGTAAACATAATTTTTATATGCAGTAAGATACCAAAAATTCGTGTGACTCACTTTTGCAATATTCATTTTATTGCAGTTGTCTGGACCTGGACCTACAATATCTCTGAGGCTTGCCTGTAGTTCCACTTGTCTATTTTTGATTTTGTTGCCTGGTCTTTGGTGATATATCATATAAATCATTTCCAAGGCCAATGTCAAGAAGTGTTTCTAGGAGTTTTAGAGTCTCAGATCTTAAGTATATAGTCCATTTTGAGTTGATTATGTGTAGGGTGTAAGATAAGGATCCAATTTTTTTTTTTTTGGATGTAGATATTCATTTTCCCCAGTACTACTTTTTAAAGAGACTATCCTTTGCCTTTTGATATTCTTGGAATCCTTGTTAAAGATTACTTGACTTATTGTGTTGATTTATTTCTTATCTCCCTATCCTGTTGTTCTATATGCCTGCATTTATGCCAGTACCATCCTGTTTTAATTACTAGAACTTTAATATATTTTGAAATCTGAAAGTATGATGCTTCTTTGTTCTTTTTTCTGAAGATCACTTTAGTTATTCTAGTTCCATTAGAATTTTACAATTTTTTTTTTTTTTGTAAAAGTGCCATTGGAATTCTGTTGCAGATAGCATTGAATCTGTGAATTGCTTCAGATAGTGTGAACATTTTAACAATATTAATTCTTTCACTTCATGAACACAGAATGTTTCCATTTGTTTCTGTTTCCAATTGTTTTAACTGATGTTTTGTAATTTTCAGTGTACGAACCACTTGCCTCCTTTGTTAAGTTTATTCCTAAGTATTTTGCAGTGGTTTTTGTCATGCATTGACATGAATCAGCCATGGATTCATGTATTCCCCATTACATGTATTTTGTTATTTTTAATGCTGATGCAAATTATCTTCTTAATTTCTTTCTTGTATAGCTTATTTTTGAAGTACAAATGCTACTGGTTATTGTATGCTAATTTTGTACTCTGAAACTTTGCTATGTTTCATTTTTTAGTCCTAATAGTTTTTGGTGGAGTCTTTACTGTTTTATACATATAGGATCATTTCATTGACAAAGAGAGACAATTTTAATCCTTCCTCCCAACCCCCAGTTTGGATGTCTTCTACTTGTTTTTTCTTAGCTAATTGCTCTGGACTTCTAGGACTATGCTAAATAGAAGTGGCAGGAATGGGCATCCTTGCTTTATTCCTAACCTTAGAGTATTTCTTAACTTTATAATTATATTTAGAAACTATCCCAAGGATATGTTCAAAATCAGAAAGGGCCTTATTACCAGGATATTTATTATAAAATTGCTTATGATAGCAAATAAATAGAAATGATTTAATAAATCAGTAAGGGAAGGATTGAATGAGTAATTACACATGTACATAATAGACTATCATTCAATTATTAATTTATAATTTTGGATAAATCTAATAAATGGAAGAATAGTGTATAATTGAAAATTTTGTGCTCAGAGTGAACATATTACCTGGCACATAATAAGAAATAAATACCTATTTATTAGAAAAATACTGAGGCAAATAAAGGTTAAATAAAAAGCATGATACTGAATTGTAAATTTATATCAACTGCATAAAAATATAATTAAAGAGTCTTATGTACACCAAAATATTAACAAGTGACTATTTCTAGTTAGTATTAAGGGTAAATTTTAATTATTTTATTGTCCCTTTCTATTGTTTTAGTATTTACCAAAATAAACATTTTTATTATCAGAAAAATGTTTGTAAAGAGGAAATTAGATTGTGTAGAATTAGTATGACCTATACTTGGTGAGTCCATGTTCACTCTTAATAAGTACAGCTTCCTTTTGTAAGTACACACAAACTGTTCATTCAATAATCAATTTCAGAGCCTTGCCAGGAATAAACATTAAACTCATAGCTTGTCATATTAGACATATGCCTTCTTGGACAACCTGAAAGTGAAAATTGCTGTCTGTCTTCTGCCTTCCAGAATATATTGGATCTCCATGATTTCTCAAAATTAACAATGCTAATTTATTTTTTTTTAATGGAAGTTGCATGGTCACTCATGACTTCCCTGGTGGCTCAGACAGTAAAGCATCTGTCTACAATGCAGGA